>NC_046163.1:5652817-5952817 GCF_011064425.1 Rattus rattus | reverse complement strand
TCTCTCCTGCCCCTTAACAGAAGTGTTTGTCACCATTGTGTCTTTTCCTGGGGGAGATTTGAACAAATGTCTATTCAACAAAGATAAGGACTAACCAAAAAGACCAAGCAATGATTCCATTCAAGTCAGCCTTTGGGCACTAAGCCAGCTCCATCCCTGAAAAGCCCAGCATGCAGAGAAGCTGCAAACTCAGAGGCTTCTTCATGACCAATGGGTAGCCCTGCCAATCTTTCTTCCTTCAGCAGTGTTAACCTTAGGGAGGAGACTTATGAATCCTGTGTCTTTCTAGTCTTGCTGAGACTTAAGGGTTTTATTTCCTGAGTCCTTAATGAATCTTCTCCCAGAAGTCTATGCTTTAATTCAGAAAAAAGAATATGCAGCATGGTTTAAATTAGCCACTTCTACTGTGTGAGATAATGGGTCTTCCTACTAAACTCCATGTCAACTCCTCAAAAGGTAAGAGGGATACCACTTAGAATTACATTTATCAGCCTTCTGTTTGAGATCCTTAGGGGAAACACTGGTCACTCATAACACACAGGTCACACCTGCCTGTCTCTTGACCATCTGGCCAGTGTGTATGGAACACATTCTGAAATAATGTCCTGTTGTCTAGTCTGTCTTATTTTATACCTTCTGTTTAAAATTTTATGTTCCTCCTTAGTGCCTGAATTTCATCTTGCTATTCTGGAAAGATACAGAAAATACAACCTTTATATCGTCCTCTAATTTCAGTAGTTGGTAAGCATGGGCTTCTCGGCCAGTTAGAGATCTCTTTAGAGCCTTAGTTTTCTAGTATGAGCAGGAATGAGGCAGAGCCCCCATTATGCATTTGATATAGATATTAAACCTGTGCCAATTTCTGTTCCATGACAACACTTGAGAAATATGTTGACTGTTCTTCCTCTTATTATAGGTATTATCATTTATTTCACATAAATTATCTCCTTAGATATGATATAGACTGAACATGGTAAGAGGTAGAGGATTCAGAAAAACTGTTAGTTTCTCAAAGTCTTTTAAGTCCAGACTCATGGTTATAAAGACTCTAACTTTTCTTTTCTTTTTATCTATGTTTTACTTTTTTTGCAAATTTGAAGACTTGAAGAATATCTGATAAGTTCTCTTGCTTCTGTCACCTACTTCCTCAGAGGGGACATCTCACATGAGTATAGCTTAATTAACCTCAGTCAGAAATTAAGATTGGTATATCTTCTTCTGAGGGACAAATAAAAAGGATACAGAGATTTTTAAAAGATTTAGGTTATTATAATCACTCTGTTAACTCCAGATTGGCATTCAAAAGCATTGCTCACCTGCTGACTGTGAAAGGGACGAAGCTTTGAACTAGAGGTGTAAACAAACTTGCCCTTAGGCTTAGACAATGTACCTGGAAACTGCTTTAATATTTTTTAACCAATTAAAGAAAATCTCTTGCTAAAAGTAGTATTTTCTATAAGTCCTGTCAGATCCCTGTGGAAGCAGGGAGGAAATTCAGTGGCCTAAGCCTCTAATAATGATCTGAGACAAGAAGATTTGTGACTGGCCATAATTATGCCCATGTCCAAGCAGGGGATGTGAGTGTTGATGGATGCAGGCTTTCATGTGCAGCAGAAAAGACCATCTGTGGAAAATCGATGTCTCGCTTGTGAAAAACGACGCATGGGCTTTCTAACATTTTACCTTGGGTTGATTTCATTTTCAGAGTTCGAATATGTTTATGATACACAAGAAGGATGAACACAGCCACATTCTCTGAGAGCTTTGATGAAAGAGAATGGAACCTCGCATTTATATCCTAATGTACACTTTCCAAACACTTCCCTCTCACTTTCCTGACTTCATTTCCTTACAGCAGGCTCGCTGTTTGTCAGAGAGGATGGCTTTATTGCTTTGGATGCTGTAAGCCTCAAGTCAGGGTGCTGACAGGGACAGGGTCTGGTAAAGGACTGGCTCCCGTTGCCAACATTACTTTGCGCTATTTTTTGCATCTCAGGGAGGTTGCAGATCTGTGAACTCACACCGAAGAACAGAGGAGGGTAGAAAAGGCAGTGTTGTATGGATTCTTTAACAGGAACCACATCTCTCTGGAGGCAGAGAATTCCTTACAACCTAATCCCTTCCTTACGGCACAACTTCTTGGTTATCATAGGTGAACTTCAGTGAAGTCATTGTCAAAGCCCAGTAGTGACTCACAACCTGAGAGACCAAAAGTGTAATTGCTTGATTTGCCTGAGACTGTCTGTACTTGGCTACTTTGGAAGGTGCTTATTCCTTAGATGCTTTGGGGAAGAGAAGGCAGGCTACAGCCATAGGATGTGTTGACAGTTACAGATGAGGTGGCACTGATTTTAGACTGGCTGGGAGTCTGATGGCTCTGCGGAAAATGTTTATTCTACTTCCCCCCAGCAAGGTTATTGGAACAAGGTCTTTTTGTTGTTTTGTTTGGTTTTTAATTCTCTGTTGAGTTTTACATAGAGTCCCAAGGAACACACTAGTTTTTGTTTGTTTGTTTGTTTTCTTTTTTGATTTTGCTTGGTTTTGTTTGTTTTGGCTTCTGATTCTCTTCTCTCACTGACTTAAGTATTGCAAAAAGTGGAATGTGGCTACATGGTGTATACAGATAGTTTATAATGCATTGCAGTATACATACAGTGTCTAATAAAGAGTAAGAGTGACATTCGATCGGGTGCTTTAGCTATCTCTTCAACATGGGCACTGAAAATGGCTTGGCACATGCCTGACACAAATGAGCAGATTTTTGTACAACAAAATTGAAGTGTGTGTTTGTGTGTGGGTGTGCATGTGCATATGTGAGCTTGTGTTCAAAATCAGTAGAAAGTTTTGAGCCTCAGGGCTGGATGTGAAGGTTTCTGTCCATTGCCTTGTCAAGTTTCTCTGTTTAAACAAGAAGGGGGCTCTATAGGATTGAATTAAAGGTTATGGGCCCATGGCATCTTCTTTGTTCTCATTCTTCAATGACATTTGAAGATGTTCTATTGTCTGTGACAATACAGGCCATTTTTAGACCTTTAGCATTAAGTAGCATTAAGTAGCTATGAACTTCACAGGCTTTCTGTGAGAGCACTAGCAGCCTCGGCTTCTCGAGGTCTGAGAGGAGCAGTGTGCATGCGTAGAAACTACAGCATGACTGAGCGTCAGTAAGGAAAGAGTTGCCAATTCTCAATGAGTTTTGTATATGCTCTGCATGATAACCGGCCCAGACAAATAGACACATAGACCACATAGACTATAGTTTACATATATCTCAAGAGAACACACTTTCTTGGGATTTAGAGGCTGGGGGGTGATTTGAACTCTAAATTACTTCCATTTGTATGAATTTATATCTTGTACTGGTGTTATGAATCTTGAGAAGCTATAATACATATATACATGTTGGGTTGTATAGGTAGATGCCTTCTGAGCCTTTTGGTTATGAAATATTACACATCAATGACTTCTGAACCTAATTTTGGAGGCCTGAAAAGCAGTGGAGTAATTGCAAGCCCTATCTTCACCTTTAACAAAGCAGAAGAATCCTGAGCAAGGGAATCATGATTTTGGTGAAAGGGTGATGTTGTTTTTCAATAATTCTTTTTGTTGGTCAATATTTCTCTAGTTGCGTGGTTCTGTATACAGTTCAATATTTTCAGATCAATTAAAGAATTTTAACTACATTTAATTTTCTCTTCTATGTTTCTATTGCTTATAAACCCTCCTAGCAATGCATTCATTCTTATTTGGGGACTGTAATACTAAATTTTAAAAAAAGACCTTTTTTTTGTTATAGGAAATTCCTCAGAAAAAATGAGTTATGTACTCTTTATCTCTAAGCATACTCTAAGAATAGATATTGTTCGTTCTTTATTCCTAACATTTAGTGCAAGGCATCTGACATCTTATAGGTGTTCAGTATTTATTTTATGAGAGCCCTGGCTAGATTTTATTGTCAATTTGACAACACCTTGAGTTACCTGGGGAAAGGGAACCTCAAACAAAGAACTACCTTTAACAACTTGTCATTTGGACATGTCTATGAGGAGTCTCTTGATTATTGATTAATGTAGGAGGTAACCAGCCTACTGTGGGCAGCACCATACCTATGCAGGTAGGCCTGGTTAGTGTGCAAAAGCTAGGAAAGTGATCCAGTGAACTATCCAATAAGCAGGGATCCTTCAGAGTTTCTTCTTGAGTTCTTGCACTAACTTCCCAAAGTGATAGACAATGACCTAGGAGTGTAAGCTTGGGCGCCCAACCTCCAAGGAAGGCAGGGATCCTTCAAGCAGTTTTACTCAGGAAGATACAATTTCTGACCCCAGGAGCCCCTGCTTGAGTTCGTGGGTGGGTCATGCAGATAGGCTGTCACTATGCGGAAGCTAGCAGGCCAGGCAGGCATAGCCAAATAAGGACTTGTTTACTACAAGGAGCGCTCACTGTTGGGAGGGTGGAAGGCAGAAACCAGCGCCATCTTTGAGGCGCGGCATGTCGCAGCTCCCTACATAAGCTGAAGTAAATCTTTTCCTCACCTAAGTTTCTGTTGCTTATGGTGTTTGTCACAACTGGTGAAAGGAAACTAGATCAAAGAATTAAAGGGATACTGGAGTTCCCTAAAGGCAGAAAAGGAATCATCATATTATTTCTGAGCTAAATGACTCAGCATGGACTTAGATCTCACCACACTGAGATTTAAGAGTTTTGCTGCCCATCCCCCAAAATAAAGTAGTATCAAAGCTGAGTTGAGTCAGCTCACATGCTGTCTAGTGCCCTTCCTACCAGCTTACCACCACATCAGTGCTGCCGTTCACACAGCACTAGCACCTTCCAGGTTCTTGCTTTGATGAGCTGGAGCACTGTGTGTAGATTTTTCACTGAGAAATCTGCTGCCCCGTGCACTTAACTGAATGTTTTGCAGATCATATTCCACGGGACATTAGTTCTACTCCTTGGTAATGAATATTCTAGAAAGTAGATTTTCTGGTGTAATGAATAGGAAGGACTGAATACCTTCTCTCTTACTGAGACCTATGATATATATGAGGAGCTGACACTGGAGAAGAAGCCTGTTTTAATTGTGTGATCTTGAGAATGTCGATCATTGCATGTGTACTGTACATTTGTGACGTACACACCCGGAAACTTTGTAGAAGAGTGTATTCTAAATATGACATTTTTGGCATTATTGCTATCTACTGTACAGGTTTAGACAAGTGAGAATAATCTGTTTGCTATGTTCTGAAGATTCTAAGGGAGACTAAGAAGTATCTTGTATGTCTGGGACATGCTTTGTAATAGTTAATATCTACTCTCTTATTGCTGGTTTTAATGCTTTTGTGTTCAGATGACTTGCAGAACTGAAGCAAATTGCTTGACTTTGGACAGCACCGGATACAGCATCATCACTGTAACATCTGCTCCCAGCTGTCTCTGAGGAGGGCTGAGAGAATGAGATTTCCACAGTGACAAGGAGGTTGCCAGGCCCTCTTCCAGCCAGGCAGCTTGCCCTCTTTCCAAAGCCATTGACTTTGATACCACCAGGCAAATGTATTCTCAGGTGTCTGGGCATTTAGTTTTCTGGTCACACAGCCTTTCTGGGCATTTAATATGTTAGAACAACAGCATCAGTCTGGATGCTGTACAGGAATCCTCAGGAGTTACTTAAACACATATACTCACCATTTCAATTCCGAGAAAAAGTAATTGGCCATTCGCAGAGTCAGCTAAACACATTTCTGACAACTGCCATGTTCTTAGAGCTTTGAGGAGGAGTGTGCCTTTTCCCTCATGTGGAGAGTTGATGGGGCACGCCCTTGTCAGCTGTCACCCCTGCTCAGAGAGCTGCTCGCTGACAGACTGGCTGCTGTTCACCTTCAGCAGGCTACTGTGTGTCTTCTCCAGGCAGACCATTTATCAGGGAACTAAGCCAGCAGAATTTCACAGCTATCTGTTACAAGTAGGTACGATTTCATAGTGACCCTACGACTGACCCATGTCTCCCAAGCTGAGCCAACTTCGGCAGTATGTGTGGACTCTTCTTAAAGATGCCGCTGCCCAGATGGGATTTCCCGCATGAAGACCTCCTGCCCTGTCCTTTAGGTCTGCAGAGGCGCTGATGGTAAACCTTGCAGGTGGCATTGTCTTCCTGAGCAAGGCAAGCTCTATAAAATCACAAATATTGCTTTCCTTGATCACCAAGTGCCTAATCAACAGAGGACCTCAGTGTCCTTTAATACAGTGTCCTAGTGGCAGGAGTTAGGAGTAAATTTGCCTTTATCCTTTTTATATTCATTTGGTACTATAAGGTACTACTCTTCCTTTTAAAATATATTAACATAATTTATGTATTGTATATTATATACATGTAAATTATGTATAATGTAATAGTAAATATATTGTAGATATAATTTTATTTTCAGAAGTTTTTGCAAATTATATAATTGTTCATTTATATATCCGTGACTCTTACAATTGAGATAAATGGGTCATAAACAGGAATAAGCAGCTGTGAAATAGCCTGGTTGCAGAGTAGAGGACCTGGGGCTTGCCCAGCCTGCTGATGGTAATATTCTTAGGTATTTGGATATAATATGTGGTTAGTTACTCAAGGCTCCTAGAACTTAAGCTCCTCTTGACCCTGGGCCTTTATTCAGTGCTGACCCAAGTGGTTAATGTAGGCTGTATATCAAGACATTTCAATCTTTCCATTTTTCCTAAGACATTTTACATGACCCCAATTATATAGGTATGGAAAATAAGTACATGAATTGCATTTACAGAAAATAAACCATACATTATTATTAAGAAATAAACCATAATTATCATGGCATTGTCCTCCTGGGCAAGGCAAGCTATATAAAATCATAAATGTATTTCTAAATAATTCTGCAGTATACACATAACTGTTTTATTTAAAAGACAAAACAAATTTGCATACTAAAAGATGAATGGAAAGAGTTGCATAAAGATAAAATTTTGGCTAAAGTTTTAGACTGTAGTATGTAGAACATTTCAACAATTTTCAAACTTAATATTTTAATTCTACAACTGTCAATGCTGAGACTGTCATGTTTCATAAGTACATAGAACAAATGGCAAATTTATGTTTATTTATTAGAGTCATTTCAACTAGTACAGAAATTGCTCAAAATCTTTCCTAATCCCAGACCAAAGTGCCTTTAAATATATTTTAATTAATCTTAAGTCAACAACTCACAACTTTTTTTTTTTTTAAACTTGAATATTTCTTATATACATTTAGTGTTATTCCCTTTCGGTTTCGGCAAACATCCCCTCCCCCCCCCTTCCTTATGGGTGTTCCCCTCCCCACCCTCCCCCTATTATTGCCCTCCCCCAACTGTCTAGTTCACTGGGGGTTCAGTCTAGCAGGAAGGGCTTCCTCTTCCACTGGTGCTCTTACTAGGATATTCAAATGAGGTCAGAGTCCAGGGTCAGTCCATGTATAGTCTTTAGGTAGTGGCTTAGTCCCTGGAAGCTCTGGTTGCTTGGCATTGTTGTACATGGGGTCTAGCCCCTTCAAGCTCTTCCAGTTCTTTCTCTGATTCCTTCAACGGGGGGCCTATTCTCAGTTCAGTGGTTTGCTGCTGGCATTCGCCTCTGTATTTTCTGTATTCTGGCTGTGTCTCTCAGGAGCGATCTACACTTCTGCACTTCTTTGCTTCATCCATCTTGTCTAATTGGGTGGCTGTATATATATGGGCCACATGTGGGGCAGGCTCTGAATGGGTGTCCCTTCAGTCTCTGTTTTAATCTTTTGCCTCTCTCTTCCCTGCCAAGGGTATTCTTGTTCCCCTTTTAAAGAAGGAGTGAAGCATTCACATTTTGATCATCAAATCTTGAGTTTCATTTGTTCTAGGCATCTAGGGTAATTCAGGCATTTGGGCTAATACTTATCAATGAGTGCAACCATGTATGTCTTTTCTGTGATTGGTTAGCCACCAGGATGATATTTTCCAAAGTTCCAACCATTTGCCCATTTAATTTCATAAAAGTCGTTGTTTTTGATAGCTGAGTAATATTCCATTGTGTAGATGTACCACATTTTCTGTATCCATTCCTCTGTTGAAGGGCATCTGGGGTTCTTTCCAGCTTCTGGATTATAAATAAGGCTACGATGAAACATAGTTGTCTTTTTTATATGTTGGGGCATCTTTTGGGTATATGCCCAAAGACCAACTGGATCCTCAGGCAGTTCAATGTCCAATTTTCTGAGGAACCTCCAGACTGATTTCCAGAATTTTACCAGTCTGCAATCCCACCAACAATGGAGGAGTGTTCCTCTTTCTCCACATCCTCGCCAGCATTTGCTGTCACCTGAGTTTTTGATCTTAGCCACTCACTGGTGTGAGGTGAAATCTCAGGGTTGTTTTTTTAAATGATGACTAAAAGATGTTGAACATTTCTTTTAGGTGTTTCTCAGCCATTCGGGCATTCCTCAGCTGTGAATTCTTTGTTTAGCTCTGAACCCCATTTTTAATAGGGTTATTTGTCTCCTGCAGTCTAACTTCTTGAGTTCTTTGTATATTTTGGATATAAGCCCTCTATCAGTTATAGCATTGGTAAAGATCTTTTCCCAATATATTGGTTGCCGTTTTACCCTAACAACAGTGTCCTTTGACTTACAGAAGCTTTGCAGTTTTATGAGATCCCATTTGTCGATTCTTGATCTTAGAGCATAAGCCATTGGTGTTTTGTTCAGGAAATTTTTTCCAGTGCCCATGTGTTCCAGATGCTTCCCTATTTTTTCTTCTATTAGTTTGAGTGTATCTGGTTTGATGTGGAGGTCCTTGATCCACTTGGACTTAAGCTTTGTACAGGGTGATAAGCATGGATCGATCTGCATTCTTCTACATATTGACCTCCAGTTGAACCAGCACCATTTGCTGAAAATGCTATCTTTTTTCCATTGGATGGATTTGGCTCCTTTGTCAAAAATCAAGTGACCATAGGTGTGTGGGTTCATTTCTGGGTCTTCAATTCTGTTCCATTGGTCTATCTGTCTGTCTCTGTACCAATACCATGCAGTTTTTATCACTATTGCTCTGTAATACTGCTTGAGTTCAGGGATAGTGATTCCCCCTGAAGTCCTTTTTTGTTGAGGATAGTTTTAGCTATCCTGGGTTTTTGTTATTCCAGATGAATTTTAAATTGTTCTGTCTAACTCTTTTGAAGAATTGGATTGATATTTTGATGGGATTGCATTGAATCTGTAGATCCTTTTTGGTAAAAATGGCCATCTTTACTATATTAATCCACCAATCCATGAGCATGGGAGATCTTTCCACCTTCTGAGGTCTTCTTCAATTTCTTTCTTCAGTGTCTTGAAGTTCTTATTGTAAAAGATTTTACTTGCTTGGTTAAAGTCACACCGAGGTACTTTATATTATTTGGGTCTATTATGAAGGGTGTCGTTTCCCTAATTTCTTTCTTGGCTTGTTTCTCTTTTGAACTCACAACTTTTTTAAATTAAAGCAATTCTAATACATTGCAATCCAAAGATACACTGACTTGATACCTACACCCTGGGAAATCATAGAAAACTATTAGGTCAGCCTTTCCCCTATATTAACCATTGCATTTCTACAAAAGAAGAAATGTGTGTGCATGTCACTGGCCTGGGAGTATAAATAAAACCCACTACCATTCAGAGCATACAGTAGTCTGCTGCCTGAACCAGGGGTTCCAGGCAGCTTTTGTCAGCCCTGTATGCCATGTCAGCCCACACAGTGTGAAGTATATACGTTAAGGCTACAGGGGAGCCTCACCACACAACCTAAGCGAGCATCTCCATAAGATTAAACACTTTGACAATACACATTTCATTTTGAATTAATTTCTGCCTGTTGAGTGTTCATTAACCTTCACCTTTGCCAAGTTTTGCATGACTCATACATTCAGTTATGTGACCATGCATAGAGTGGTGGCCGAATGCTACAGTCCTTTTGCTGTCCCCTTTCCTTCTTTCTGTCACTTCACACATTTCAGGAGTCTTCTCGCTCAGGAAGCTGTCTCTGGCATTCCCTTCTAAATGGCACACCAAATGCTTCCCAACTGCAGCCCACACAGAATCAGGCGGCGCTCCAAGTCTGCTGCCGAGCAACGAGGTGTATAATTGTGAAGGTCTTTGTTCTGAACCTTTTGTTCATCATTTATATTTTCCATACATTATTGTCTAATAACATCATCATCCATCATAGGGCAACTGCATTCAAAGTTTATTTAAGAAATCACCTCTGGACATTGGAGATCGCTTCAGTCAGTTTTGTCTATTACAAATAATGCAGAGATGGGAATTCTAGCAACTGAAGAATATGGAAGAATCGGGAGAGAGACTGCTGATGCACTCTTGTACACTTGTGGAATTATAAACCATCCACTGACACCAAGGGTGGGCATTGGACCATAAAGTGAACCAAACTGTAAAAGCAGAGAAAGCCCCAGGGAGTGATATCACCTGAGTTTAATCAGAGGTATAGAACAGATTCGAAACCATATGCATAATATATGTAATTTATATGTATGTGATTTATTGAACAGAATCAGACGTGTTGTGGGTCACAGCAAGGTGTGTTAACTAGACTCTGAGAATTTCACAGTCCTGGAGTGAGCATGCTGCGCTGGGAAGTGCTAGCAACCATGAGGAGTCCATGGGTAAATTGAAAAATGATGCTAATGCTGATCGAGTCGGAATATTTTTAGCAGAGTAGTCGGGATCAGGACACTCTCTGGAATGAAATGCAGTTCCAAATGCGGGTATATTATGTTTATTGGAGAAGTGATAAAATATCTAGACAAAATTCTAATCATAAAGAATTGTGAAAGCGAAGCTTGGAGTCGGGAAAGCAGCCAGCATCTTCCAAAATCCTTCCAAAGAAGTTGGGTTTTCACATTTTCATGTGAGTCACAAATCTTATTTACATACCATGTTTCTATTTCTCACTTTGGCAATATATTCAGAATATTTGTTTAAAAGTCAATAAATCTTCTCAATTCAATAAATACATAAGAGATATTTTGCCTTAAAGAGGACACCAGGAAGCGCCTGCTTATCTTCGTTGTTGGGAAGTCTAGAACTGAAGACAAAAGGGCAGAAAATAACAACTGTTTGTCAGTTAAGATATATGATTTCACATGGAAATTATGCATTTGATCTTGATGTGTTCAATATTCTACAAGTGTATATATGGTGTGTGTGTGTATGTATGTGTGTGTATGTGTGTATATAGTGTATGTATGGTGTGTGTGCACTTGTATGTAAATACACATGTGTTTTCAGAGTATATTCTGAGTCTAGGAATATTGAGATACTTCAGTATGGGTTGGAAAATACAGTGTATTTCCCTTAGTATTTTGAAGTCGCATTCCTGTGGATTCAGGTAGAAGAGATAGTAGGAGAGACAGAGAGAAGAAAGTGGGGAGGAAGAGAGATTAGGAATTCAGAACCCTCAATGTATGTGGATAAGCTTGGTGACTGTATGGTAACTCACTTTAAATGTGTCATTACTGCAATTTATTTTTTATGTGTTATCTGAATATGTCTGTGTGAAGACCAAAGTCAATAGTGGACATCATTCTCTTGTTGGGTTTTTAGGGCTCACCTACTTACCTGGGCTGGCTCAAGTACAGGAAGTCCAGCCACCTCTACCTCTCCAACACTAGGGAATAAGGTGTGTCTATGCCACCACACCTAGCTTTAGGTGCTGGGACCAAACTCAGGTCTTCAAGTTTATGTAGCAAGTATCTTACAGACTGTGCCATTGCTACAAACCTTAAGGTCATTTTTTTTAGGAAGCTGTGACACTGCAAATAGAAGCAGAAAACCAACAACAAAACAATAAAAACTTTAAAAAAATCACATATAGCTGAGGATGGCGTTGTCTGGCATCAATAGGAGGAAAAACCCTTGGTCTTGTAAAGGTTTATTGTTTTTGCAGTGTAGGGAAATGTCAGGGCGATGAGGTAGGTAGGTGAGAGTGGGAGCACCTTCATAGAAGCAGGGGGAGGGGAATGGGAGAGAAGGGAAAGAGGATAACATCTAAAATATAAATAGTCAATAAAAATGTTTTACAAAAAATAACCTAATAAAAACAGGAAAAAATTATCATCCTGAGTGAGGTAACCCAATCACAAAAGAACATACAACATGGTATGCACTCACTGACAAGTGGATATTAGTCCAAAAGCTTAGAATACCCAAGATACAATTTATAGACCATATGACGCTCAAGAAGAAGGAAGACCAAAGTGTGGATGCTTTAGTTCTTAGAAGGGGGAACAAAATATTCACAGGAGGGATTATGGAGGCACAGTGTAGAGCAGAGACTGAAGGAAAGGCCATCCAGAGACTGTCCTACCTGGGGACCCATCCCATATACACAGTCATCAAACTGTATCAGTGAGAGGAGAGGACCTTGGTCCTGTGAACTCGATGCCCCAGAGTAGGGGTATGCCAGGGTAGGGAGGTGAGAGGGAGTAGATGTGTGGGTGGTAAAGCACCCTCATAGACGCAAAGGGAGGGGGGATGGGATGGGGGTTTACAGAGAAGAAACCGGGAAAAGGAAAAAAATAATAAAAAAAATTTAAAAAAAGAAATATAAATAAGAGAATATCTAATAAAGAAATAGCACACTGCTATAATGAAATTTGAGGATCAAGAATGGCTCCAGATGATTTTGAAGGTGCTCTCCCACCTTGCTGACACTCAGTGACAAACATGTCGCCTGGCTTTCTATAAACAGAATACATTTTTCAGGACACGGTTGCTACGCCATTGCAAAGACTGATAGTCACATAACATATTTTAAAGGCCAGAAGCCACAAGGATAAAAGATACATTTAGTAGTAATGACCCATACGTCTTAGAGCACTGGTCTCTCCTTAGACTTACAGGGGAGTTACTGAAATGATGACATCATCCTGAATTTCTCCCCCTAAGGTTTCACTCCTTCACCCCGCAGCTCTTTGTCACTGGATGAGAATATTAACAGTCAGCCATACATCTTCTTGCCCGGACATTGGGTTAAGTCACACCTCCCAGCACACTTAGGAAGAGAGAATGGTGTGTGAGACGAAGCAGCACAGTCCACCTAAACTTGCTGGTTCAACCAAAGCAGAAACAATGCCAAAACTAGGAGAGTCAGCAACAAATCTACATAGAATCCGTAACCTACCAGCGTAACTACATGATAGCAAAGAGTCAGCCTCTACTCGCATTAGGCAGAAGGATGCAGAGCAAGCCCAGTGAGGTCTCTGGCATTTCTGGCGCTGGGCTGGCTAGGGCACAGCAAAGGATTGTGATGTGGGAGAGAGAACAGAGAGCTATCAGCATACCTGTCACTGGACAAAAGCCACCATGACCAAGCAGAGCATCACTGTGTGTGTGTGTGAACATTGGCACTGCTACAAGCATTATCTCCATCTTCAAATACTCCTTGCAGCAAAGAGACTGAGGCCTTCCTATCGGATCTGTGTAGGCAGAAGACAGTGCTGCATGGAGCAAAACAATCATGTTAATATTTTTATTTGCATTATAATACACTTCTTATAAATATTTTATTTGCTTTATAAATTAATGTGCACAGAGCTTTGACTTTTGTGATGTTGATGCTTCCTCTCAGAAAACAAGGTATCTTCACAAGAGCTCAAGTCAACCCTTTGGATCTCTCAAGATTATTTCAATATTTTCCTGATACGAGCTTTGCGCATTTATTAAACACAATTTTAAATGTTTTATTCTTTTGTTGGTGTTGCAAATGGTGGTTTTCTTCTTTGTAGCCCTAATTAATTTTTGTATATGTAAATAAGCTCTATTGGTTTCTTATGTTAATATTACAACTTGCCGCTCTGTTGTATTCTGTTACAATGAGTCCGTTCTTCCACTGACTCTGTTGAACAATCATCTCATCGGCATAAAAGTTTCATTTCTATTCAATGAATGAGTTTCTCTTGTCTAAATGCATGAGGAATGCATGGCTGAGGCTGGACTTCAACAACAGAAACAGTGGAAAGCCTACACACTCATGGAAATTGAACAACTCTTTACTGAGTAATCTCTGGGTCAGGGAAGAAATAACGAAAGAAATTAAAGACTTTCTGGAATTCAGTGAAAATGAAGGCAAACACACCTTATGTTTATGGACGCCATGAATGCAGTGCTAAGAGGAAAGTTCCCAGCACTAAGTGCCTCCAGAAAGAAAGTAGAAAGTTCTCATATCAGCAATTTAAAGGTCCACCTGAAAGCTCTAGAAAAAAAGAAGCAAGCACACCATAAAGGAGTAGAAGGCAGGAAATGATCAAACTCAGGGCTGAAATCCATCAGTTAGAAACAAGGAGAAAAGTTGAAAGAATCATTGAAATCAAAAGCTGGATCTTTGAGAAAAATCAACAAGATAGACAAACGCTTAGCCAAACTAACCAAGGGACAGAGAGACAGCATCCAAATAAACAAAATCAGCAATGAAAAGGGGAATATACCAGCTGACACTGAGGAAACTCAAATCATTAGCTCCTATTTCAAAAGCCTGTACAAAATTGGAAAATCTTATTTAAATGGATGATTTTTCTGGACAGATACCACTTACCAAAAACTAGGTAGAGATCAGGTAAACTATTTAAACAGCCTCATTAATATCTTTTAGCAGTTCTTGCTTAACTGTGTTCTACTTCTCCTGGTCTCAGTTGTACTTAAGTCTACTGCAGTCTGAGAATATTAAAAGGAAAATCCAGGACTGTTTTGCTTATCAGATATACTGTGGAGGTCTCATGGAACCTGCATTCCATCACCTTTTATTTTACTTACTGCGTGTCCCAAAATGCTGTGTTGCCAATTACAATATGCCACATAATTCCAGTAAATTGCCTGAATGAAACCTTGAAAGTCTTCAAATTAATAAGAATAGAAAAATGTTGTATATTGTATTTGCTAAGCTTTAGGGTAAGGTGTTGTTTTTGATGTAATAAGGGGAAGCATCTATATTTAGATATTTCCACGCCTATTTAAACATGTCCTCATGGTATTTTAAATAGTCCTTATTTATCACATTGTTATTTTTATAAACATTTTACCTTTGTTGTTGTTTTT
This sequence comes from Rattus rattus, assembly GCF_011064425.1. NCBI lineage: Eukaryota > Metazoa > Chordata > Mammalia > Rodentia > Muridae > Rattus > Rattus rattus. The sequence continues at coordinate 5,937,720 of NC_046163.1, read as the reverse complement.
ATTGGATAGTTTATGTATTTACATTTCAAATGTTATCCTGGTTCCTGGTTTCCCCCCTTTCCCATGTCCTCTAGATGATTTTCTTTCCTACTTTTTGTAAAACATGCAGCTAATATAATCTAGAATGTTTATACCACCTTGTCAAACACGTGAGAAAACAGTTCTCACGATACAATTTGTTAGTGCAGAAAGAACCTTAGCCAGAAACAAACACACACACACACACACACACACACACACACACACACACACACACACACACACACCAACTTCAAAGACAATGAGAGAAAAAGAAAAGAGGCTCAAAAAATGATTATGCCCAGAAGTTAAGATCCATAAAGTAGGTTAAGATTCTCTTAGACTTAGGGTTTTCAAAGATGGAAAGAAATAAAAGAGCATTTACATGGAAAAAGTGATTCAATTCATAATGGTCTGCTCTTTTCTTTCCTTTTTTATTGGATATTTTATGTATTTATTTTTCAAATGTTATCCCCTTTTCTGGTTTCCCCTCCAGAAAGCCCCATCCAATCCCCCTCCCCCTGCTTTTGTGAGGGTGCTCCCTCTCCCTCCCACACTAGCATTGCCCTGCACTGGATTATCAAGCCTTCACAGGACCAATGGACTCTCCTATTATTGTCACACAATGCCATTCTCTGCTACATATGCAGCTGTAGTCATGAGGTCCCCCCCACTCACACACACACAATGTGTACTCTCTCGTTGGTGGTTTAGTCCCTGGGAGCTCTGGGGCTTCTGGTTGGTTGATATTGCCCTTCTTCCTATGAGGTTGTGAACCCCTTCAGCTCCTTCGGTCTGTTCTCTAACTCCTCCATTGGGGTCCCTGTGCTCGGTCCAATGGTTAGCTGCAAGCATCCGCATCTGTATCTATAAGGCTCTGACACAGCCTCTCAGGAGACATGTATATCAGGTTCCTGTCAGCAAGCACTTTGTGGCATCAGCAATAGTGACTGGGTTTGGTACTTCATAAGGAACTAATTCCCATTATGCATTTATGTGTATGTCTCTGCATGGGTTTGTACACATGAGCATGGTGCCTGGGGAGGCCAGACACGGGCATTGGATCCCTTGAAGCAGTAGTCATATACAGCTGTAAGCCACCTGATGTTGGACCTGGGAAACAAACTCAGATCCTCTGCAAGAACAGAGATACTGGGGTGCTGAGTCATTTCTTCAGCCCGTCCTCACCCCCAACATCAATTTTTCTTATTGGCATTTTATTCTGTAAGCAGTCTGTGAAACACGATGGTCTCTGGCTTTTGAAGATTTGAAATAATGTGTCTGTGGAACGCTGTGGACGTGGCACAGGGGGTATGAGTACATGATCAGTCTCTCAATCTCTTCTGGGAAATTTGATGTGCTTACATTTGCTCCTTCCAGGGCTGAAATGGTGAACAGCTTGTCCTTAGCAAGCATCTGGTTCAACTGCAGTTTTCCATTGGTTTATGTAGACTTTTATTTTTTTTAAAAAAAATCCCTTTTAGTTGTGCTAGAATCTTCTCTCAGTAGGGCAACTCCCTCTTCTCAGGTTTTGCTGATTTGCAAACCATAGATAGAGAGATGGCACAGCATGGAAGGGTACTCTAAACTCAAGGGTTAATGTTGGGAATACCTCGGTGGTGTGATGCTTTTCTGGAGTATGAAAGGCTCCAGATTAAGTGTCCAGTACCACAAGATAAAAAATCAAGTGAACAGAAAGGATTTTGAAGGATCCATGAAGTGGGTGGCTCAGAATAGTGGCGCTCACTGCACAGGCCTTATGACCTGAGCTTTATCTCTTGATCCCATGGTGGAAGCAAGAACAGCCTCCCCATTGTTCTCCTCTGGCCTCTTCATACAGCCATGGCATGCCCACACCACACACATAGATACACACCAACTTAAACATACATAGACATACAATCACACACATGCGCATAATAAATAAAACTTAAAGTCAGAGATGAAGTTAAAATCAACGTGAAATTTCGAAAAAGCAGAAATGAATCATATGAATCGCCTTTAAAGGTGTAAGAGTTCCTTTTCACTCATACTGAAGCAAATGCAAACTGTGCAGATATAATTCCTAAGAAACGTGGCCACATATTCAGCAATGCACCAGGTGCAAACGAAGCATTGTACATCTTGCCAGTAGAGTTTGGCAGTTTCCCCAAACTTGTGCGTTTTGATGTGGCATTCCCTCTTATAGCTACTTACCCAGAAAACACACCTTCAACAGCACAAAAATAGCTGTGCACTAAGTCGCGGCGCCATTGTCTGTGAAGGCAAAAATAATGCTAGCCAAATGTTTGCATGTGGGAAAATGCAGAATATGAGACGGGTTCAATTACATGATACAGGAACACAGTGATGTGCCTTCAAGGGGAAACAAGAAGGCAGAAAACACCATGGAGCTGAGAGAGATTGTTTTTCAGTGAAAGACAAGGCTTAGCCTAGTAACATAATGTGCCCAATGTAGGCAAGCAAAATTAAGGAACAAGGAAAGAGAAGCATAGATTAGTAAAAGTGGATATTTTCCGTATTAGGAACTGTGGGGAAAGATGAATGGAATTGGGAGCAGGGTTTGTAAAAACATCTTTTTATACATCTGGTTTTTATAAACATGTTAATGCTACTACAGTTATCCAATAAATAACAAAGAAAATCTTCAATTGGTATAGGATATAGCAATAAAAGCTCCTGATTCCCTCCAAAAAAAGGAAAGGAGGAAGGAAGGGGGAGAAATTAATCATTTTAAGTGTATTTAAAATGAACAACTATAAACATTAGAAGATTTACAGTGGGTAGCGAACACACATAACTCCTCAACACTATTCAAAGTATATGCCGTTAAGCCTTGGTGTGGTCATATAACCTGAAGTATAAGGGGCTCAACGTGTTTGCCTTCCTGCCCCTACAAGTGACATCCACACGGTATTTTTCCCACGTTATTCCTTACAGTCAGCAGTGAGTACATCTGAGAGAAATCTGTTTTAAGAGTAGTTCACTGCTCTGGCTTTCATTTTCATCTTTTTCCTCCCATACCAATTGCATTGAGAGAGAATATGCTCTATTTACTCTCCTACAGCTTCAGTGTGTACTATAAAAATTTATATATGTTGTGAGTGCTTAAAATATTTATGTATGTTTAAAATGAGTTCCCTCTCAAATCCTCCTCTGGTTCACCCACTCCCTTCAGTTCAAGGAATTAATAATCCTTAGGGAACTATCTTGCTGTTTTAAACCTTTTCATGTGTGCACGTCAATATATACTGACACTTGTTATATAGATATCTGTCAGCTGCCTTAGCTTATTCCCCCAAGTCTGTTGTACACGACTGTGGTGATGCCCTCTCTTAAATGGCTGCAAACTAACTCAACACTAATTTCCACAATTAGCAGAGTTGGCCCAACCCAATGAACACCTGTCCGTTGACTGATCAGCTGCCCTGTGTACCTTGTGATGAGACAAGCAAATACGTTTTATTTTAGTCTCTTTGAAAACCATTCTATTTGTTGTATTTAACTAAGGAACCTGGGCAACTCCGAGAGAGCCTGGCAGTGCACTTTTGAACTTTGCTTAAAAACAGGATTCTGAAAAAAATATGAAAATGACGTAACATAGCCTCCCATAGGACAGGCGACTGGGATGGGTAAGGTGAAAACGATGCCGGTGGCCAGATAAAGAAACCGCCCAGAGTCTGAAAAATTTCAGGAAATCTCCGTGTCATCAAGTGCCTTCAACTCTTAAGGATCTTTGAAGGTTTTGTTTTTCAATCTCTGTATTTTCTTCCATTGCTTAGATCCTTCAATCTATCCCAGCGTACTCTTTCTTTAATATTCAGTCATATATAAGATATATGGCATATGTATGTATACACATGTACACATTCAGACTTGTATGTTTAGGTGAATCATAGAAGCATAATGTATAAAAATAGCCAATGTCTACATAAAGTCCCCAAACAAGTCATTATGTGTGTATGTGTGACAAATGTGCATATGTATCCTCTTATATGTGTGTGATGTAAATATATGTGTGTGTGTACCTGTGTGTCTTCTGTATGTAGTGTGTGTGTATAGTTTTTCATCAAGAAGCCTAAGAATCATTTAAGAACACAGGTATTATCTTTTCCCCTCTGTATCCCTCCATATCTTACCATCACACCCAATTTTTGTATGACACAGATGCTTAGAAAGTTAACTCATCTTATTTATCCCATTCCTTACTTCATTATAGACAATCAAGGCTGTCTACCCCATTCACCACTGCACTACATACATCCAGTACTATGTAAGTCATTCATCATTTTCTTATATTAATCCAAGATATTTACCTACATATCCAAGACTAACATGAATGGCTAAGCAGTTTTAGACCAAGTTTCACATTTAAAAAGTTATTTCTTGGTTTGTCAGGAACTCAGTATTAAAAATGACCTTGGCATGTTCCTTTTTAAAGAGCTCCCCACAATCCTGCTTATGTTCCATTTCACTTGTACAACATCCAAAGGAACCAATATATTGGCCCCTCTCCCATTATGCGATTTTATCTGGTTTTGAATTTTAGGTAGATATTTTTATTATGTTATTTATCATGTATTTGTGATTTATTTTATTGAATATTAAGGATATATATGTTTAGAAAAACATATACATTCGTTTTTATTCTAAATAACATTTCATTCATTTCAGTTTTTGACAATAATGGATATATTTTATTTTGATGACCATTTCTAACTTTGTTGCATTTTAGCCTCAGCAAAACATGACAGAATTCTCTTCTTTTTAAGATAATTAACTGTAATATCTCTCTGTTTTTTATATTGTTTCTGTCTCTCTATATCTCTTTGCCTCTCTGTCTTCCTATGTCTTGGTATTTCTCTCTACATTTCCTCCTCTCTCACTGTGTGTGTGTGTGTGTGTGTGTGTGTGTGTGTGTGAGAGAGAGAGAGAGAGAGAGAGAGAGAGAGAGAGAGAGAGAGAGAGAGAGAGAGATATTTGGGGTGAGGGAGGGGACATGGTTGCACACTACAGTTCTATATTGGCTGATCACATGTTTTTGCGGCCGACTCCAGTGCTGTGATGAACATGGAGTGAGATTTCTCTTAGAAATAGTGATTTCAGTTCCTTTGGACACATACTCAGAAGTGAGATTGCTAATCACATGGCAATTTTGTTTAGTGTTTTTGAGGAGCTTTCATATATTTTCCAACCAGAGTGGAACCAATTCTATTCCTACCAATAATAGAAGTGAATATGGAAACACCAACCTTCACCCTATACACACAGGCAGGTAGTGCTCATCAATTTGAAAGGATTAAAACGAAATAAAAAGGCTAGATCAAATTAAACCAAACCATGCCTCAGTGCAGAAATGTTCATTCTCATAGTGAATGGTGAGTGTGTACAGCCTGTGCAGAAGCAGGGGTACCAGTCATAACCCCAGTGTGCCCAGTAGCTGTCTGCTCTAGAGTTTACCTCCTTATTCTGTGCTTGGGTGAGTGGGTAGACATTTGTCATCTACTGACAAATCTTATGTAGCACACATCTATTTCCTGTGTGAGGTTCCTGCTCCAGCCATTGTCTCTTTTCTCTGTCTTTCTCCCATTAGTTTCCAAGAGTTCTCAGCTCTCTTTGCATTCTACATACAGGTCCCTTGTCTCACAGTCTTTCACATTCATTGGTTCTTCAAGCCCTTTGTGTTTCACAGCACAGTCTTTTGAAGAAGATGGGCTTTTCACTTCCACCTGAGAAATACGAGATTCCACTCTTGGATGAGCCTTCTTAAGCATGTTATGGTTGAGGGAAAAACATCATTCTCCACAGGCTATCTATACTCCTACATTCCCAACTTGAGTATCCTTTGCTTGGAAAATGTTTATTTAGCTGTGGTTAAGGAAGTAAGATGAAGAGATGAGAGGATAATCACTGGTTTTCTTAAACAAGCTCTAGATGTCTTCACAAGGATTCTTAGAAGAGATAGGTGGAGAAAACAGACACACAGAGAGAAGGGAAGGGAGAGGGGCATGAGAAGAGAAACATAAAAGGCAACAGAGAAGGACATGAGCACCAAGAGGGAGAACTGTAATGAGCAGAAGCCACACAGGAGGGAATGATGTCTCCTGGAACCTGGGTAGAAATGGATTTAGTGTCAACACCTATGCCATAAACTGTCTTCTTCAGAAACATGAGAGAATATGTGTCTTAGACACCCAGTGCATAAGGGCACCTTTAGATCCAGCCTAAGATGTGCTTTCTGGCTGTATATATTTGCCTAAGCATCCAAGTTTGATCACATCAGATTGAGAAACATTTAGGAGGACAAAATGTTTCCAGGTTATAGTCCAGACCCTCTGGCTGCCCTCTTGGCTCCCTAGAAATAGCCCTGAGGATCGGAAGTCTGCTCCTCTTCCTGCCATTTCTCTCTGTTCCTCCCTGTCCCTGAGAGGTAGCCCAAGATGCCTGTCCCCTCCCTCCTACAATAAGCCTTCCCTAATTATTTTCTTTTTTAAAAATTGGATATTTTATGTATTGACATTTCAAATGTTATTTCCTTCTCCCCCCTCTCTGATCCCCTCTCTCCCTAGCCCTGCGACTATGAAGATGCTCCCATTCCCTCCCACTCCTACTACAATGCCCTGGCCGTACCCTAAACTGGGGAATCTAGCTTCACAAGACCAAGGGCTTCTCCTCCTATTGATGCCAAACAATGCAATCCTCTGCTACATATGTGGCTGGAGCTATGAGTCCTTCCATGTGTACTCATTGATTGGTGGTTTAGTTTCTGGGAGCTATGGGAGGGTCTGGTTAGTTAATAATATTGTTCTTCCTATGGGGTTACAAAGCCCTTCAGCTCCTTCAGTGTGTTCTCTAACTCTTCCATTGTGGTCTCCATACTCAGTTCAATGGTTAGTTGCAAGCATCCTCATCTGTATCATTAAGGCTCTAGCATAGCCTCTCAGGAGACATCCATATCTGGTGTTTGGTGACTGCATATGGTATGGATCCCCAGGTGGGGCAGTCTCTGGATGACCTTTTCAGTTCCTGCTCCACTCTTTGTCCCTGTATTTCTTCCCATGAGTATTTTGTTCTCCCTTCTAAGAAGGACTGCAGCATCCACATCTTGGTCTTCCTCCTTCTTGAGCTTCATATAGTCTATGAATTGTTTCTTGAGTATTACAAGCTTTTGGGCTAATATCCACTCATCACGGAGTGCATACCATGTGTGTTCTTTTGTGACTAGGTTTCCTCACTCGGGATGATATTTTCTAGTTCCATCCATTTGTCTAAGAATTTCATGTAGTTGTTATTTTTAATAGCTGAATAGTACTCCATTGTGTAAATGTATCACATTTTCTGTATCCATTACTCTGTTGAAGGACATCTGGGTTCTTTCCAGCTTCTGGCTATTATAAATAAGGCTGTTATGAACATAGTGAAGCATTTGTCTTTGTTATATGTTGGAGCATCTTTTGGGAATATACCTAGGAGTGGTATAGCTAGGTCTTCAAGTAGTACAAGGAACTGCCAGACTGATTTCCAGAGTTGTACCAGTCTGCAATCCCACCAACAATGAAAGAGTGTTCCTCTTTCTCAACATCCTCGCCAGCGTCTGCTGTCACCCGAGTTTTTGATCTTAGCCATTCTGGTGTGATCTTAGCATGACTGGTGTGAAGTGAAATCTCAGGGTTGTTTTGATTTGCATTTGCCTGATGACTAAGGATGTTGAACATTTCTTTAGATGCTTCATGGCCATTCGATATTCCTTAGTTGAAGACACTGTCAATAGGACAAAATGGCAACCAACAGATTGGGAGAAGTTCTTTACCAATCCTACATGTGATAGAAGGCTAATATCTAATATATACAAGGAACTCAAGATATTAGACTCTAGAGAATCAAATAATCCTATTAAAAATGGGGTACAGAGCTAAAGAAACCTCCCCTAAATTAAAAAGCAGAAACCCTATGATCACTGCTCTTTTAGACCTTACCTTCTGGTTTCTGTTTGGTTCGGTGGTTCTCTTGTGCCTACAGATGGACATATAGACAGAGATAGATGTTAGACAGTGGGTAGCCCCAGAGACATGCAGGCAGACACATGCATAATGCATTGATGACACAGAGAAATATAGACAGATCACAGATTGATGGACAGACAGTATTTTCTTATTTTATCAGTTATTTTGTGTGGAATTCGAATATTTGTAAGATACTCCATTAAAACCAAAAGTCTGATGCAATTACTTAATTAAGAAGCTTCCATGTTTTCCCACAATTTCACTCTCTTCTCTTGATATAAAATTAGCATGAGAACAAAACAAAAAATGAAAACAAACAAAGATGCAATCAAAAATCAGCTCCCAATTCTTATGTAAGGTATTGGCTGGTCTAGGGTACAAGGCAATGAATACAAGAACCCCTTCTTCCTTCTCATATTTCAGATAAAACTGCACTTTGATATATTCTTTCCTGAATGGGAGTAAAATCACTGTGCCTGATTTTCTGTCACTAGTATCGGAATGGGAAAAGGAGGTGGACAATCCATCTCTTAATTAACTGAATTACTAGAATAGTGAACAGTGGAATGGGAAGCTTAGACTGCCCATGGTGAAATGTTACCACCCCAAGTGTTTGAGAAATTAACCACGGTCCTCCATGAGGACTGCCTGAGCTCAGGGGTTCAAGACCAGCCAGGTTATTATATGGAAAGCCCTATCCTTAAGACAAAACTCTAAATGAAAACCTTAACTTTACTTATTTGTTTATTTATTTATTCATTCATTTATTTATACATTTTGTGCACATGGGACTAAACCTCATTTATGTTTACAGTTTAAGATGGCATCCTTTTTTAAACTGTAGAAGAGATAGGAACAAATCATTTATTAATTTGTAATTACTTTTATGAGAGAGTGTATGTGGACATGTATGTGCATGTGGTGTGTGTGGTATAAGTCACTGGACAACTCCTGGGAGGGCTAGTTCTCTCCTGCCACCTTGTGGGATGCATGGGTCAAACTCAGGTCATCAGCTCACTCATAAGAGCCATAGGAACAACTGTTTAAAAGCAGACAATGCTATTAATAATTTAAATGAGAAAATTTAAATATTCATTATTTTGTTAATAGTTGAAAATGTCAGATACTAATAGCTACGAGGATTGCTTAATACATGTGAGAACAAACAAAGAAGAGAATGTCCTTGGGTAACTCTGAGTGATTGTGTGTGTGTGTGTTTGTGTGTGTGTGTATGTTTGCATGTGTCTACGGTGTGTGTCTGTGTGCATGTTTGTGGCATGTATGTATGTATTTCTCTGTTGTGTGTGTCTCTCTGTGCATATGTCTGTGGTATGTATGGTGTGTGTGTGTGTGTGCATGCGTGTTTGTCTGTGATGCGTGTGTTTGTGTGCATTTAAAGTCTGGTCTGTTAAATTTAGACAGCAAGATGTTGAGCACTGAATTTCTCACTTTGAAAATCTGTTGATTAAAGTAAGAATTCTGAGCAGGAGTTTAGAAAGTGTTTCATCACATACTCACCTTGCACAAACTTAGCTGTGCAGGGAACCTGCAGACATCCAGCTGTTACCTAACAGGCTCCCCAGAGATCAAATTCTCCCTGGTCAGGCAAGAGAACAGATAACTGGGCAAGAATGATAAGCATATGAAAGTTATGTAAACACCAGTGATCTCAGGGGAAAAGGAAAAGTTTCGAGCTACAAGGGAATTAACATCAAGTGTTCCTCAGATTGCTGATGTGACGATAATTGGTTAAGATCTGCTGCTCATTCTCTGGGCCTTCTGGCTATATGACAGGCTGTTGCATAGTACGTAAGGTGGGCAACATGAAAACAATTTCCAGTCTGTTGGCTGACAGTGACACATTGAAGAATAAAACTGAAGAAAAATGGTTTAGGTGTAAGAAGTAATGTGCACATCAGATTCTTGGTTTTTGTTTTGATTGGCTGGTATTCATTACACACAGTTTTATACTACAATCTGATCAAGAGTATCATGTAATTTGAATCTGTTGCTCTTAACCTTTAACTCTGTATTTTCTCTCCTACATTTCCTAATTCTCCCTTCTGCTTTTATGTCAACTCTACTCATAGACTTTGTGTATTCTCACATGAATAAGGTTGGGAAACATATATATGTCTGTTAATAATTCTAAGTCCCGCTAGTGAGAAAACCATACAATACACCTTTTCCTTCATCTGATTTGTTTCCCTTAATATGATGATATTTTTGTATCTCTTTATCAGCAAAAGACATAATTTCATTCCTCACTTTGGCCAAAGAAAACTCCACTGTGTACATATGGCATATTTATTTATCTATTCCTATCTTATCTTATGATGTATCTCATGATGGATACATAGGCCGATTTCATAACTTGACTATCATGAAGAGTGCTGCAGTAACACAGATGTGCAGTTATCTTTGTTATATGTGAGAGTTCTTTGAGTACATGCCAAGAAGTAGCTTATCAATGCCAGATAATAAAAAAAAAAGGAGCAAAACTAGATATTCTTCCTTCTCATCAGGTGGGAACACAGGGTCAAGAAGAGAATGTGGAATTTTTTTTTGTTCTTTTTCTTGTAGCTTTTAGATCTTTGCCTTTTTCTGATATCCATTATAAGCCGTTAATTTTTGTTAGGGATATTTTGAGTGTTAGTTTAACTGCTGTTCAGCTATATAAATGACTGACATCTGATTTAAGGATTTCTGGTTAACATTCTATAGTTGACTTTTAATGAAATTGCTTGAGAAAATTTTACTTGAAAGTGCATACATTGATGTGTTTACATAAACATGAACCAGCGTAGTTTATGAGTAGCCTTTTAACGGCACACAGATTGCAGTGAATACATCAGGAGATTAGGAGTCCATTAATATATTCCAAAACCATACTTAAAAGTATGTGGTTTTCATATGAATCATTTTCATAGATCATGATTAGTTCAGTGACTTTACAGGTGCCGTGATAAAATACCATGACCAATAGAAAGAAGAATTTATTTGGGCTGACAGTGGCAGAAGGCAAGTTCATGGTGGCAGAAAATGATTGGCAGCAGGAAACTAGAACAGGGTGTTCACATCTTCCACCATAAAGACAAACAGAAACCAGTTTCCAAGTGGAAGTGGCACAAGGCCACAGACTCTCAAAACAAACTGTTCAATGACACACTTCCTCCAAGAAGACAGCACTTTCTCAAACTGTGTTTATAAAGCATCAATGATGGCGGCCAAGTGTTCACATACATGAGCTTATGGAAGCCATTTCTCATCTAAGCCACCATAATGATACAGTAAGCTAATATAGAAATTTAGTGTATTTACTCAAGGTAAAGAAAAGAAACAGCAAAATAGTTTGAATATGTTTATAACAATGAAATAATTTACCAAGAGAATTGAGGGGTAAGCCATGTAGAAGACATGAGAAAAGCCTTCCTCACTAGGGGATTGCATCTGTATAGAACAGCCAAGGACCGTGTGAGAGGCTAGACTGAGGAGCGGACAGTGGCCCTGGTTTGCTACATGCATTCATATTTAGATAAGTTCAGGCCATATTCTCCCCCATTTCCTAAATCCCACATGGGGTAACTAGAATCAGCTGCTTGGTCACACAGTTTCTAATGTCAGATTTCTTGCTGGTTCAGGGTTAATGGAGGTGAGACAGCGGTGTGTTCCTTTAAGAAGGTTGCTGAAGGCAGCAAAACTCAGCATGGGGCATTTAAAAATCACTCATGAAGAACCAACATGTGATTGTCTAGTAAGAACCAAGACAGAATCTGTAAATCCCAGGCTCTTCTACCAGACATGGGTGAAATTTTGAAGAAAGCCTTTCACTAAAGTTAATTATGATCTAAGTTTGTCACCACCATAAAAGTTGAAGTAAAGAAAGATTACTTTTTATGGTGGTAGTCAGGAAATGAATGAAATGGAGACTTAAAGCTCTTTAATAATTTCATTTAATAATTGTGTCATTTTTCTTTCTTCAGTTTTGATGCATCAGAGGTCCTTGTGTCACTGAGTTAAGTAGATGTAAGACTTTACTGAAAATGACTTTGAATGTCATTTCACTTTACGTGTTATTTTCCTGCAGGATTTTCCCCTTTCTTCAGAAATACAGGCAATTTGGAGTAGCTCCCTCTTAAAAGGTCCCAGAGAGCTCTACTTTTGAATTTAAATATTTTCACTTTCAATATCATGTGCACTTTCTCTCCCAGGGAAGTGATTCTACACTCACCGTACATTCATTTTACAGCATCGGCACAGGCCCTCCCTGCTCTCCTAATACATTATTTATCTGTGTGTGCAGAAGAAGAACAATGCCAGTGGATGGCTGTTGTCAGCACATTTCTCCATATTAATACCTTCTCTTAACATTGCTTAACATTACTAGAGTCAATAGACAACACAATTTGGTCTTTTTCATGATGTAAAAGAAGTTTCTAGCTAAGATTCTAATTTGGTGTATATTTTAAAATCTCCATTCCTTTCACATTTCTCTCTGTGAAGCTTGCGAAGGGTGATGATGACAGATACCTTCTTTAAAAGTAGCTATTGATTGATCCTCTGACTGTGACATGTAGTTTTTGGCAGCCTCCTGGACCCATGCAGTGCTGAGGGTCAGTACATTATGGTCATAAGACATTAAATGACTTGCCTGAGACCATATGTCTAGTACCTGGTGAAAGAAAAGAAGGAAGCGATATTGATTTCCCACAGTTGAATTAATAAAGAAAATCAGTAACCAGACAAGTTCATAGTAAGTCTAGAGCATGCACTTGTGTATAACCACTAACTGTTCAAAGTCTCACTCTTTGTTGCATATTAGAAAGGACTATACATCTGTGGTACACTTGTATGAATACAAGCAAAACACCCATAAACATTATATGAAATAAATCCAAAATAATTAAAAACATGAGATCACGAATATAACAGAGAATTTGAAGACTATATAACATACAGAAAAGGAAGGCAAAGGAATCTAGACATGCTATAATTATGTTATAATCTCAAAATAAAAATAATGTAAAGATAAATTAGATTATATTAATCAAATCCAGCTCAAAATATAGTGATTTGGTTGGGCCTGGACTGAGTCCCGGCATCAGAATGATTTTAATATCCCAATTGTTTCCAATAATCTAAGAACCTACACATGGTACGTGAGAATCAGCCGGGTCATGGGTGACCACAGGAAGAGTGTGGAAAATTTTCAGTTACATTGAGAAGTGTTACATCTTCTTAGCAAGGGCAAGTGTCTATTTTGTTTTACTTTATTAGATAGTCACTGTTCATAGAGACATTGTTTGTTCAGACTGAGTCCTTGAAGTTAAATGAATGCAAACAGCATAACAGATGCATTTCCATGGTTGGGGTAGTGAATACAAATTAACATACCCAAGGAAATGAAACCAATTAGGGGAGGAAGGATTTTGTCTCATTAAAGTAAGAATGGCTGCTCCTTCTGGTTTCCCGAGAAGGACAGATGAATTGATCAGGAGAGACTTGGCAGGGGTTATGATTTTTCTGGAAAGTTCAGACGGGAGAGGTTGATGATCTCAAAAATAGAAAATATTTAAACAGTTAACTTAGAACAGTGTCTGAAGGGATCAATGGAAACTGCTAGATGTGAAAAGGAAGTTCAGTGGCACATGTCCATTTTGGATAGTTTTAGCCACTAAACCTGGTGGGGATCTATTGTGAGGCTCTTGATATAAATGAGGCTCAATAGACTTAAGTTATGTGCTCAAGGCCAGAAGATTAGAAATGGGTGACATTCCCACTCAAGTCTACTGGGCCAAGGTCTGCTCATTCCATAGCATCCATTTTCTACTGAACCCCCTGCCATGTTAAGAACACACTTTATAAAAGGGTGTCAGTTAATCAAGAGTAGATGGGCCTGCAAGCAGGTGGAGACAAATACTGTTCACTACTTCGCTGTTAATCTTTTGCCCACCAGAGCATAAGGTAAATAGTTTTTGAGAATAAGAAGATATCAATAACTTCTGCAGCTTGAGCACAGGCAGAAAGAGAAATTAAATGAGCTTCATCTCTGGAACCCATTGCTCAGGTCAAGTTGCTGAGCAGTAGAAGGTGCTTGGATTTTTGGTAGACAGTTTGGCAGGGGTGGGGATTCATTTAAGAATCAGATGATGAACCAAGAGGGCAAAGACAGAAAACTGGAGGGTGTGTCTCTCCCAGACTACAGTGGATCCCCACATACTCTATTCTCTTCTTTTCCTGTCCCAGGAAGCACACTATACTTACATAGCAGACGCCCTAGGATTCTGATCCTCTTTAAGATAGAAACGTGCTTTAGCTCCTTTTTTAAAAATTGGATATTTTCTTTACTTACATTTCAAATGTTATCCCCTTTCCCGATTTCCCCTCTGGAGTCCCCCTAGCCTTTCGCCTTTCCCTGCCTCTATGAGAGTGTTCCCCCACCTACTCACCCACTCCCTCTCATCTCCCTGCCTATACAGGGGCATTGAGACTTCACAGGGCCAAGGGCCTCTTCTCTCATTGACACCCAATAAGGCCATCCCATGCTACACATGTGACTAGAGCCATGTGTCCCTCCATGTGGGTTCTTTGGTTAGTAGCTTGGTCTCTGGGAGCTCTTGAGGGGTCTGGTTGGTAGACATTGCTGTTCTTCCTATGGTGTTGAGCTACTCGCAAGTAACACCCTTCTTCAGTCACTTAAGTCTACTAATATTACATGAATAGCTGAATGGGTAGATAATGTTTCTCTTTTCTTGCCCAATGTCGTTAAATGATATATGGTCAAAACCACAAATTTTAGTTATCCTGTTTACTTAAAGGGTACATGACCAGTTGTATATGCAGATTGCATTGAAGAATTGGTCCATATTTGAAAATTCACTTGTTTGTTTTAAATTTAAAAACTTAAACTAGGCATTGCTGGGTTCTGCAAATGGTCTGACTTCCACATCATGACAAAACAGTTCCTTTTTTAAAAAATTCACTTTACAACTTAGTATCAGCCCTTCCTGTCCTCCCAGTACCCCATCCTGCAAGTTCTCCCCTGCAATCTACCTTCCCCTTCTTCTTTAAGAAGGGGAAGCCCTGCTCTGGGTGTCACTAGCCCACCTCAGCCCACCCTACCCCTTTCCCACACATCAAGTCACTGTGAGACTAGGTGCATTCTCTCCTATAGGCAGGCAGGCAACAGGCTTGGGGACAGCCTCAACTCCAGTTGTTGGGGTACCCACCATTGCTTATCTGCTACATATGCACAGGGGGTCTAGGTCTAGCCTAGGCCCACTCGTTGGTTGGTATGTAAATCATTCACCTTTTACTAAAGCTTTCTGTGGAGAGGAAAGACAGCTCTTTAAAGACCCATCATTTCAAGTTCCTGGAAGGTAAAAAGTTAAAAGTCATCACGTATTACACAAATCTAAAAAGTAATACAGTTATAATAACTTGGTGTACGTTATGGGCTGAATTGTATCACTTTAGAGTTCCTGTGTTGGAGCCCTTGCCTATAAACATCTAACGACTCATAACCATAACTGAAAGTAGGATGTTAGAGAATGATCTAATTTCAAATTATGCTGTTAGGGTGAACTCTCATAAAATCTGGCAGGTATCTTTGTAAAGAGGAAGATAGTCACAGAGGCACAATGGATGCTTATGCACTAAAGCCCAGTAAGGGAAGAGTTAAAAGGTCACCATCTATAGATAAGGAAGAAATCCTCAGGAGAAGCCAGTCCTGCAAGCCCTGACCCTTTGACCATGAACTTCCAGCAGCCAGAACTGTGATAATCCAAATTTTCTTCTATCAATTTGGTTTGTAGCACTTACTTAAGGGAACCCAATATGTACTTTACTTCCAAATGGTGCTATATCTTCAGAGTCCTCTCTGTCTTCCAAGATTCTGAGTTATGATATGTAAAAGGCTATTGACACTACATGATAAATAAATATGAATATATGATTTCTAGACATGCAGGCACACAACAGTAAAGATTCTGCAACTATGGCTAGTGATCATAGTAGCCTGATTGTCTGAGTTGTATCCCCAGAGCCTACATAAATGTAGAAGGAGAAAATCAAGTCTACGAAGGTTTTTCTAACTTCCATACAGAATCTGTATCATAGCACCTTCCACATACATCACACACACACACACACACACACACACACACACACACACACACACACACACACACCACAAAAATTATTTTTCCAAATAAAGTTAGTTGGAAATGCATAATTGAATTGGTGATAAATAAGGAAAACAAGAGCTGTATTATATGCACGAAATACACACAAGTATATGTATATACACACATATGAATACACACGCACAAACGCATTCATTTAAAAATACCGATTGTGTCTGATGTGAAGAGTTTACTTGGTCATATTGAGTCTTTTTATCTTTTCTTTTCAAGCCGAAACATTCAAATTTATTCAAGGATAAATTTCTTTGTAAAACATCTATAAGTTATTGTCAAATCTTTATAAACTTTGAGTGGGAGCATTTTATAAGAAATTACTAGGCTGCCTTGGTTTGATGTTCAGTGATACATTTAAACTGCATTTAAGTAGAGATGAGAGAAGGGGAAAAGGCTCTTGCTATAAACATTAATTTCCTCAGAAAGTGTTTAACATTCCTCCTGTGCAATGTCTACATTCACTTTTGTATTATGTCCTTTGATGAGATGATGTTCTAGTTAAAGATTTTGTTGTGTTATTCAGAAGATGGCACTTAGCTCTCTAGATGTATTAGGCTTTTGGATGTCATGAACTCTTTGAACCATTTATCTGTCTCTCACAAATTCTGAAGGACTATTAGAATAGTTCTGTGTCTTTGTGGGTTAGATTTCTGTTTGTTTTTGTTCTGTTTTGCTTTGCCAACTTTGTCTAAGCTAACGTCATTTGAAAAGAAGGACCCCCATTTGAGAAAATGCTCCCACCACATTGCCCTGCAGGCAAGTCTACGGTGCTTTTTCTTGATAAGCAATTGATGTGGAAGGGCCTAGCCTTCCATGAGTTGTACCAACCCTAGACATATGATTCCTTGGATATATATGAAAGCAGACAGAGCAAGCCAGTAATCAGCATTCCTTCGTGGTCCTGATCTGTTTCTACACTGAGGTCCTGCTTGAGTCTCTGCCCTGACTTCCTGTCATGATGCTCAGTAAACTAGAATATGACAGAAGCCTTTCCATCACAAGTTGCAAAATACTGGTTGGGGTGTTTATCACTCCAATAGAAAGCAAACCGATACAAATTTATTTGGAGAAAACAGAGCACTTAAATCATAGTCTTGGGTTTCTTCCAAAATCCAATCATGGTAGTTGCAGGGACATTAGCCTATTCTTTTAGAAGTACAGAACTTCACTTTATTAACTACTTCATCATGTTTGTTACTTTTTATCTTACTTATAGAGAGCTTTGCTAGCATGCGTGAGATTTAAAGTTCAATTTCTAGCACTGCAAAATTAAATATGCAAGAAATATACATAGCATATAAGTATAATAGACATGCATGTATCAATATTTTTAATTAATAAATCATGGAGGTAGGTTCACTACCTGCCTCAATGATGTATGTCTCCGAATTAAAGACACACCACTATGTCACCTCATTCAGAATAATATTTTCGAGTTCCATCCACTTGCCTAACAATTTCATGTAGTCATTGTTTTTAATAGCTGAGTAGTACTCCATTGTGTAAATGTTCCACATGTTCTGTATCCATTCCTCTACTAAAGGACATCTGGGTTGTTTCTAGCTTCTGGCTATTATAAATAAGGCTGCTATGAACATAGTGGAGCATTTGTCCTTGTTATATGTTGGGACAGCTTTTGGGTATATTCCCAGGAGAGGTATAGCTCTGCCCTCAGGTAGTACTGTGTCGAATTTTCTGAGGAACAACCAGACTGATTTCCAGAGTTGTGGTACCAGCTTACAATCCCACCAACAATGGAGGAGTGTTCCTCTTTCTCCACTCCTCACCAGCATCTGCTGTCACCTGAGTTTTTGATCTTAGCCATTCTGACTGGTATGAGGTGGAATCTCAGGGTTGTTTTGATTTGCATTTGCCTAATGACTAAGGATGTTGAACATTTCTTTAAGTGATTTGTGGCCATTCGATATTCCTCAGTCAAGAATCATTTGTTTAGGCCTGTACCCCAGTTTTTTTGGATATTTTTATTTACATTTCAAATGTTATCTCCTTTCACCTACCCCTTCTTGCCTCCACACTCTGACATTACCCTACACTGTGGTGGTCAGCCTTGGCAGACCAAGGGCTTCTCCTCCCATTGGTGCCCAACAAGGGTATCCTCTACTACATATGTAGCTGGAGCCATGAATCTGTCCATGTGTATTCTTTGAATGGTGGTTTAGTCCCTGGGAACTCTGGTTGGTTCTTATTATTGTTCTTATGGGGTTGCAAAGCCCTTGAGCTCCTTCAATCCTTTCTCTAACTCCTCCAATCAGTACCCCTTTCTCAGTTCAATGGGTGGCTATAAGCATTTGATTCTGTATTTGTCATGCTCTGGCAGAGTCTCTCAGGAGACAGCTATATCAGGCTCCTATCAGCATGCACTTCTCAGCATTAGCAATATTGTCTGGGTTTGGTGGCTGTATGTATATGGGTTGCATCCCCAAGTGAGGAAGGCTTCATGAAATTCAAAGGCAAATAGATAATCCCACTTTTGATAGGGTTATTTGATTCTCTGGAGTCTAACTTCTTGAGTTCTTAGTATATATTAGATATTAGCCTTCTATCAGATGTAGGATTGGTAAAGATCTTTTCCTAATCTGTTGGTTGCAGTTTTATTCTATTGACAGTGTCCTTTGCCTTATAGAAGCTTTGTAGTTTTATGAGGTCCCATTTGTCAATTTTTGATCTTAGAGCCAAAGCCACTGGTGCTCTATTCAGGAAAATTTCCCCTGTGCTTATGTGTCCCAGTGTCTTCCCCAATTTCTCTTCTACGGTTTCAGTGTATCTGGTTTTATGTGGAGGTCTTTGATCCTCTTAGACTTGAGTTTTGTACAGGTACATAAGAATGGGTCAATTTGCATTCTTCTCCATGCTGACCTCCAGTTGAACCAGCAGCATTTGTTGAAAATGCTATCTTCTCCCCTCACCCCCCATTGAACAGCTTTAGCTCTTTTGTCAAAGATCTAGTATCCATAGGTGTGTGGGTTCAATTCTGGGTCTTCAGTTCTATCCCATTGATCTGCCTGTGTCTCTATACCAAAACCCTGCAGTTTTTATCAAGATTGCTCTGGAATACAGCTTGAGGTCAGGGATGGTGATTCCCCCAGAAGTTCTTTTATTGTTGAGAGTAGTTTTTGCTATACTGTGTTTTTGTTATTCCAAATGAATTTGCAAATTGTTCTTTCTAATTCTATGAAGTACACACTCACTGATAAGTGGATACTAGCCTAAAAACTCAGAGTACCCAAGAAACAATTTACAGACCATATGGAGCTCAAGAAGAAGGAAGACCAAAGTCTGGATGCTTCAGTCCTTCTTAGAAGAGAGAACAAAATACTCATGGGAGGAAATACAGGGACAAATAGTAGAGCAGGACTGAAGAGAAGGTAATCCAGAGACTGCCCTACCTGGGGATCCATCCTATATGCAGCCACCAAACCCAGTCACTATTGCTGATGTCAAGAAGTGCTGGGTGACAGGAGCCAGATATGGAAGTCACCTGAGAAGCTCTGCTAGAACCAGGCTGATACAGATAAGAATGCTTGTGGCTAACCATTGGACAGAGCACGGGGACCCCAATGGATAAGCTAGAGAAAAAACTGAAGGAGCTAAAGGATTTGCAACCCTATAGGAATAACCACAATATAAACCAACCAACTAGCCCTCCAGAGCTCCCAGGGACTAAAACACCAACCAGAATACACATGGAGTGACCCATGGCACTAGTCACATATGTAGCAGAGGATCGCATTGTCTGGCATCAATAGGAGGAGAAGCTGTTGGTTCTGTGAAGGCTCCTTTCCCCAGTGTAGGGGAACGCCAGGGTGATGAGGTGAGAGTGTGATGAGGAGAGCATTTTCATTGAAGCAGGGGGAGGTGGGAGGGAAGTATGGGAGCAGGAAAGGGGATAACATTTGAATTGTAAGCACGTAAAATATCCAATAAAAAGGTTTTGCACAAAAAAAGAGAGAAAATATCATCCTGAACGAGGTAACCCAGTCACAAAAGAACACACATGGTATGTATTTACTAATGAGTGGATATTAGCCCAAATGCTCAGAATACACAAGAAACAATTCCCATGCCATGTGAAGCTCAAGAAGAAAGAAGACCAAAATATGGATGCTGCAAACTTTCTTAAAAGAGAGAACAAAATAGTCAGAGGAGGAAATAGAGGGACAAAGAGTAGAGCAGGGAAAAAAGCCACAATACACAGCCTTTATATTTTAATATACCTTAATAGCTCAATAGCTGGGCCACTGCCTGACCTCCACATGGTTAATCCACCTCTGCTGCCAATTGTCCCGAGTTATTAGCTTACTAAATTATATATTCTATCTTGGCTGCTCTGGACCCAGAGTGCTTTCCAACTGGGCCACACTCTGAGCTGAGCTCTCCCAGCTCCTTCATATAGCAGCCAATCATGCCTCTCTGTTCTGCCCACTTCTCAGGCCTGGCAGTGCTCCACTCTCCCAGCATAGCAGAACACCTTCTCCCTTCTCCTTCCTGTTCCAAGCCTGGGATCCTAAAGTCCCACCTCTGTCTGTTTGGCTGTGCCTTAATCTTACATGTACACATGCATGCATCGTGCATGATTGTGTCCATGCTGTATAAATACATACTGGCTGAGAAACAGCTATTAATTGCACGTGAGGTACATACCTGTGAAGAGGATAGTTGGAGGCATTTAGTTCATGTTACATGAAGTATTTCTTTCACACGAGTAAGTGTTACAAAATTTTGGTGTTATTCTTACGTTACAATTATTATTTATTTTAAAATGTATTTCAAGGTACTTGCACGAGCCCCTGCCTATTTTTACATTATGTAAAAATAAAAACCCAATAATAAAAATCAACCTTGTGTTTGTTGAAGGCCTACGCTGAGCTGTATAAGAGAAAGAGGGCCACTGTCTACTAACTTGGGGCTGGATAAGTCAATCATAGCTACAAATTATTGAAATTTGTAATAATGTACCATGCTAGAAGAAATTTTCTTGTAGAGAACAATGTGTTTTTCATCTATTTCATCATGTTAAATAGTTATAGAAACAGAAGGAATGGTGCCCCATTTTTTTATGAGGCCACCATTACCTTGATACAAAAACCCACAAAAGGACCCAACAAAGTGAATTACAGACTAATTCCCCTTATGAACATTGATGCAAAAATGCTCAATAAAATACTTGGAAAATGAAACCCAAGAACACATCAAAGCTCATCCACCATAATCAACTGGCTTTATATGAAAATCAATAAAATTTAATTTACTATATAAACAAACTGAAAGAAAAAAAAAATATCGTCATCTCATTATATCCAGAAAAAGTCTTTGACAAAATTTGATACTATTTCATTGCAAAAAAAATTCTGGAAGGGTTAGGGATACATGGGACATGCCTAAACATAAATAAAGGCAGTTTAGAGCAAGCCTATAGCCAACATGAACTTATATGGAGAGAATTGAAGAAGATATCAGAAGATGAAAGATCTCCCATGTTTATGGTTTGGCCATTCTACCAAAAGCAATCTACAGATTTAATGAATTCGCCATCAAAACTCCAACACAGTTCTTCACAGACGAAAGGAAAATCTTCAGTTTCATATTACCATAGTCCCTGTAGGTTGATAGATTTCAAGGTTTGATCATAAGGTAGTGGTCCTATTTAGTATAGGATCTTGATGGAGAAAGTAGGTCCCTGGGGGTGGTCTTTGAGATTCTGAAAGCCAACACCAGACTGGTGTCTTTCTTCTGCCTTCTTTGAAATACAGATGGAGGGCTTTCACCTTCTCCTCCAGCACCACATCTGCAAACTTGCCACCATGCTTCTCACCACGGGAATAGATTAAACCTGTGAAGTTGTAAGCAAGCCCCAATGAAATGCTTTCATGAGCTGTGGTCGTGGTGTGTCTTCTCTGCAATAGAACATTGAGGAAGACATATGGTAACACAAAACCGAGCATGGTCAAAACAGTCATGAATAATAAAAGAACTTCTGAAGGTATGGCAATCTCCACGTCGTACTACAGAGCTACAGTAATAAAAACAGCATGGTTTGGCCCCCTAACAAACACATCATTGAAGTGAAGAGCCAGGCATAAATTCACATCCCTGTGGTTACCTGATTTTTAGAATGGAGTCAAAAACACATACTAGAAAAAAGACAAATGGTACTGGTTAAAATGTATGACTGCATGTTGAAAAAACTCTAAGTAGATCTACACTTATCACCGTGTATAAACTAAATTCCAGATGCATCAAAGACCTTAACAGAAAACCGTATACGCTGAATCTGATACAAGAAAAAATGGGGAAAAGCCTTGAACTCATTGGCACAGAAGAAGACTTTCTGAATAGAACAACTGTTTGTTTGTACAAGGATTAAATCAACAATCAATAAATGTAACCTCATAACATTGAAAAGCTTCAGCCAGCCTGTTGGCAGGAAGACAGGCAGACGGGCACCAGGCCTCCAAAGGCCTGGCTGACTAACCCCACTGTAGTCTAGGCCCAGATTCAGTGCTTTGAGTCAGTTGACCCCAACAGCTGAAGGAGCCAGTCTTGCAGAACCAAAGCTGCAGGTTCACTATGACTGGGCAACAGCAGGATATCGAAGAAGAATCTTGGCAATGGTCCATTATTGATGATGTGTCAGAAACTAGAAACCCTGAACCAGAACAATGACTCATTGCATTGAACATTTGCATAAAAAGCTGTTTGGGGGGGGGGACCAAACTAAACCAAACCAAAATACATAGTATCTATCTATCTATCTATCTATCTATCTATCTATCTATCTATCTATCATCTATCTATATTTATCTCTATATCTCTATACTATCGTGTGGTGTGTGTGTGTGTGTGTGTGTGTGTGTGTGTGTGTGTGTGGCTTCCAATGGCACTACAATGAATGAATATGTGATAGAGAGGTGGGAAAGATAGAGGAACAGAAGGTTCATGCATGGTGGAGAGAGGTGGGACTAAAGACTCCGCAACTGTGACAGGTATGAGAGAAGGCTGTGTTACATAGAGGAGCTTGTGGTTGATCAGTAGTGCTGGGAGGATGGTGTGCACAACTCTGGACCTTGTGCAGATTCAGCCCCAAAGAAGCTGCCCAGCCACTTGAGTGTTCCGTCCCTCAGCAGCCATGGGATGTCTGAAATGAAGAATGGTTCCTTTCCTGGATTCACCTCCTTGCATACTTCTTGCAAAATACATGCTTATATCATGTATTTGTGTGTATTGCTGCTCCAGGATATGATGAAGCTTGAGGTCCATGATCTGTATGTAGTCTCTGCTGTGATCAGAGGCCATGCAAAGATTCTTGGTGTGAGCCGATGCTGGAGACCATGTGGATGTTTGTGCCCCAGGATGTTATCAGAAATCATGTAGAGACCAAGGATGGATGCTCCCAGTGACTGTGAAGGACAAGGAAACCACTTTGGTAGTGGTATCCATGCCTGCCAATGCACAGTTTGGAACAAGGTACATAGAAGGCCTTTGTGACATCCCCTATGCAATCACAACCCCTATAAGTAACAGCTTAGAAAGCCATCAAGAAGAGTCATAAAAAACTGTGATAAGGAGGCTGAAGTGCAGCTCTCTACAAATGATGGCTTCTGATGGGGGTACAGGTAAAGAAAAACTCAGTTCTCTTTAGGGGGCTGGCCACTAGGAATTGGACCATACTCCACTGTGTCTGTGGACAATATGAACTGGATATTTTTTCACCTCCTTTTTCTTCTTTTAGGGGGAGTCACAGGGTGGGAAGCAGACATGGACGGACAGGAAAGTGAGTGTGATCAGTTTGTATGATGTGAAATTCCCAAGTAATCAATACAGAGGTTATGTTGGAAAAAGAAACTGAAAAGCTTCTACATGGTCAAGAACAGTCATTATAACAGAGGCTATAGAATGGAAAGGGAGATTTATCAACTACACATCTGATAGAGGACAAATATATAAAATATATAAAGAACTCAAAAACTACATATAAAGAAAGCAAATCACCCAGTTAAAAATAGGGTACAGATCTAATAAGATAATCCTCAAAAGAGGAAACTCAAATGACTAAGAAATGTCCAACATCTTTAGTCATCAGGGAAATACAAATCAAAACTAGTTTGTTATTTTAGCTTATATACACCAGAATGTCTAAGAATAATAAAACAAGTAAGAGCTTATGATAGTGAGGATGTGGAGAAAGAGGAACACACATTCACTTCTAGTGGGAGTGCATCCACTATGGAAATTAGTGTGATGGTTCCTCGTAAAAATATGAATCAGTGGATACTTCAATATCCAGCTATACCACTCTTGGGCATATACACAAAGGACTGTTCATCCTACCACAGAGACATTTGTTTATCCATGTTTACTGCTGCTCTATTCATAATAGTCAGAAATTGAAAATGATCAAGACAGTTTTCACGGAAGAACTGATAAAGATTGTGGTGTATTTTATACAATGCAGAACTACTTAGCCATTATAAAAACAATGATACAATGAAATTCCTATATAAGTTGATAGAACTAGAAAAAAACCATCCTGTGTGAGGTAACCTAGACCATGAAAGACAAAATATGGTATATATTTACATATATACTTTAGCTGCTAAGTCAGTGATAACCAAGCAACAATCAATAGCATAGATATAGATTAAGGGACTTAGTATGAAAAATGATCACTTTTGGCAAGGGAAATACGATATGGATGGATGGAATGGAGACAATAAAACAGGAGTATCAAGTGGGAAAGGGAGATATTAGGAGGATGAAGGAGGGAATATGGAGAAAGAGAACTAAATTTAAGGGTCATTTGAGAGTTAATATGTAAACTTGAAATAACAGAAGCGTCCTAAAATATCTACATATATAAAAGCAATATAAATAAAATAGCCAACTATTTGGAGGAGAGAGAGGCCCAACTGGCCATCTCTTGCCAAATGAGGCTTCCAGTACTAGAACTGAGTGACATGTAATTGAGGTGTTGGGCAGTATGGTCCAATGGAAAGCACCAAATAACCCAGGGATTACCAAGACTCCATGAACTGACAGCAAGACTTCATTGCTGAGGACACCTACACAACTATTGAACACGGAGAAGTTGAGCTGGTGACCACATGTACTCTTTACCTATATGTCCTAGTGTCTTTGATAAAGGAATTTATTCTGTATGCTGCCAAAGGAGAAATGTAAGCACCAACCCAGCCCAAACTTTTCAATTTACAATGGTGTCCTGACTGAAAAATATGGCTTGGGTGACCAAGAACCTAAGCCCAGACAGCTCTGTGGTGTAGGAGAAAACTAAATACTATTGCTTTTTAAAAGCAGCCGTAGAGTAACTCCTATTGACATTGTGTTGCACTCATAGCTGAGTGTCCTGCTCAGCCATCATCAGAGAAGTTTCTTCCTGTGTTCGATGGGAACAAATAGAGAGACCCACAACCAGATATGCAGAGAGTGACAGACGTTGGAACACTCAGCCATAAACAGAAGTCTCCATTATATCCCTCTTCTCAGGGCTCAGGGAACCACCACCACACACCTCTTCTGTAGCAGAAAGAGGCAGAAAGTGTCTAAGAATCAAAAAGGATGGAGGACACTAAGAACAAAAGTCCCTCTAAATCATGGTGACCAAAACCAACAATTGTACAGAGACCAATGCAGCATATAAAGGGGCTTACCCAAGTCTGCACCTGGTGGGGTCCTGGTTATGAAAGGAAAAGTAGACATATGGGCCATCCCTAACCCAGAAACAGTCTCCAATTTATAACCACTTGTAAATTAAATTTTAGTTCCTTCCAAGAGTCTCACTGAGGATGACCAACAGAAAACAAACTCAACACGGTCTTCAGTGATTCCTTGTCTCATAATGTGGCAACAGAGATCGTTGCTTTCTTTCTTGATTCAACTTTATTGTATTATTTTTATTTTTTAATTTTTATATATTTTTCTTCTCCCTTTTTACCCTACAGTCCTTTGGGTTTACATTATGGCTTCCAGTTTAGTGTTTTTATGGGATTTCTTGGTGTAGAATGAGTGGATCTCTGGTTTTTTGTACCTTTTCTTGGGCTCTTTTCCTTTTGAGTGTCTGTTTAGTCCAATTTAGATATATTGGTTTTGTTTTACCTTATCATATTTTTTTTAGTATTCCATAGAAGCCTGTTTATTTTCTAATGAGTGACTGAAAGGAGGTAAATCCAGATTGGAGGTGAGGAGGGAAGGTCTAGGAGGAGTAAAGGAAAGGGTAACTGTAATCAGGATATATAATGTGAGAATAAAATCTATTTTCAATAAAAGGAAAAGATAGTCATATTGCCATTTAAGCAGCTGAAGATGAATTTATTTTATGGCCACAGATAAAGCTGCAATGTAGAGGGGTTGCTAGGAATGCATGGTAGCCCTACATTCGATCCCCAATGCTACCAAATAAATTAGTAAACAAACAAACACAAGTAAGTTAATACTTACTTTATTAACTATCTAGAAATGTTGTATTTTATCTAAAACTGTTACTTTGGCATGTGCTACCCCATTATTTTTCCAGTTTTTAACCTTCTGTTTGTTTTTGACAGATACCATACTTATTTTTATTATTAATGATGATGATTATGATGATGAATTTATTTTGTGGTGAGTTAAGTAGAATTTTTATTAACTTTACTTTAGAGACAACTTCAATATAGTATAGAACAATCTCTATGGCCAAATTCATGAGAAGTGTTCATAAGAAATAATACTGGCAAGATTTGAGAATGCTTAAAAATTATTCAAAGCCTAATTTGACTTATCAGGCTTTTCATCAGACTTGGTAATTGAAAATGTGCTCAAGGAAAATGATATGAAGAATGATTTTAAAGCTAGATAAAATATGGTCTAGATTGAGAGCAAGTGGCTGTCCAAATAGAGAGTACTGAAAACTGATAAGGCAATTGTACTGGAAGGCAGGTTTCATCTCTAACCTGGCATTTTCTTTAGTATACAAAAAATATCATTTTTATCCTGTTCATAAACTTCATTGCTTAAGGCAGCTCTTAGTCAACCATGAATATGTATCATTTGAGCTGAGGAGTGAGCTTGTTTAATATGTAGGAAGTTGCTCAGACTTGAGGATAGCTTCAGGGACAAAACCAAGGCAGGATAGAGTCAAACTGGGGAAGAACAGTAGATATGAAACCATGGTCGAGCGGTCTAAATGTGAAGAAGAGTCCTTCCCTGGATACCCAAAGCTCAATTAAAGTTCAAGGACAGCAATAAGGTTCAAGCTTCACTCTGAGCTCACAGAACTCATGTTACACTTTATAATCACAGGTCTGTGCTAAGCAACACGACAGAGAAATATATCAGATGTGTTGTATTTTTGAAAGCCTAGATTTGAAAGAGACTATGAAACCATTTAAAATGCACCAAGGAATATTAACAAACTTGGATCATTCAGGTGTGCATTCTTTGACCTCCATATTTTATGGTACTATATTTTCTGAGTAAATATTTTACTTATAGATGATTGATAGATAAGTAGGTAGATAGATGATAGATTGATATGGATATGAAATAACATATCTTCCTTTCTTATATATCACTATCACTTTTCTCCAATTTGAATATTATACTATCAGAAAATGATCTTATGTATTGTATATATAGTAAATATATATGCTAGTCTGTGTAAATACTGTAGATATTTAATATATATGTTTATATATATTAACTCTATACATTATTGTGTTGATGATGTACTATACTATAAAATAGCATATATTGTAACACATATGCCATAGTTTTTATTTGTTTCAACTATTACATTAATCTATAAAACATATAAGATATTCGACACAGTAACAAATTTTCATATATAATAGTTGATTATGTAATATAAAATATGATATATTTAGTGTTAGGAAATATGATAGGCAAATTTATATATAAGCAGGCCATCAAGTCTACTTGTATGTGATATATAATTATTTACTGATATTAAGAAATATGTAAGTAGCGAAGCAGAGAATTTCACTGTTCTTTTTCAGCATTCTCACAGCTGGCTACTGCTGACGCATATCAAAGAACACATTAAAATTTGACCTTGGCCCTTAAAATTTTAGCCAATATTCATTTACATCAAAGGAGACCATAACCACTAGTGATAACCTAATAGAAATGGCCCCAGAACCAATTCTTGGATGACCCAGCTGGCACACCGCAACCGTTCCATTAATCTCCCAAAAATGTCATTCCATATTCTCTGTACTTAAGACTTTTAGAATATACATATTGATTGAAACTTTTAATATTTTTAAATTATAGATTCTAATTCTGTTAATAGTATTAGTTTTGGCATGACAATTATTTATCATTCTTTATAGAATTAAGTGTGTGGAAAAATTTTAAAAAGATTATATCTTAAAATCTTAAGACTACACACACACACACACACACACACACACACACACTTCATCTCCTTTTCAAATGAAAGGGAAAAATTCAAAAGCACAGAACTAAATTTAAAACAAAGTAAACCAGGATTGTTGGACATATTAATTTGCCCAAACTCACATAGTACCTTAGTTAAATAATTATTTAGTAGACACAAACTATCCCAAGCCCAAGAACCCTAAGTTCTGTTTGTTTTTGTCCAGTTATCCTGATGTATATGAATCAATAGGCTAAATATTCATGTAAGTTGGGGGTTCTGAATCTAGCAAATATCACTATGCAGAATATTTTGAATGGTATGTGTGTGTTATTTTTCTTTTTTGTAAATAAAAATTTAGCATTGCCACTATGCAATTTTACATACTTACACCAGGTTTTCCCTTCTATATACCCTCTGGTTCAAGTTTAGAGTTTGAGTTTGCTGATGTCAGATTTTATAAATCAGATTTAACTGAAGGTACTGGGTGGGATAACTAACACATACGCACATACACACACACACACACACACACACACACACACACACACACACAAGGAGTTACCCACAACAGGTAGATAATGCCCTTTCCAAACACCACTGGCTATCAAATTATTATTTCAGTGACAAGCATGGGTTACCTCTTTTTCAAATTATTGGTCAACAGGGTCCCATAAATATTATACCCTATTGCTATTTCTGTCACTTATACTCCAGAATTTGCTGAAAAGACCCTATTGTCAAAGAAACTATGTACTTATGTCATACTGATTCCATAGAGATATGGAGAAATCAAGATAGTATCTACCTTGAAACTTTGTCCTTGCTAGTTAGCTTCCATAGTGCAAGAAGATGATATGATGATTTTGGAATCAAAATCAATCAATCTTCTTACCTGGCTGAACCCTGAAAGCTACAGCTGTGACTACCTGACAGACCATGCACAGTGTAGTGTGTCATCCGTGTGATGGAAGTTACCAACCGTTTCCTTGTTGAATTGAAAGCCTACTCTACAAGGCAGACTCTATACCTGATATGATTAACTAAGACCAAAACCTGACGCTAGCTGGCTATGTCATAGACTCTGAATGAATATACTGCTAATATTCTCCTAAATAGACACCATATCAACAAACTACTCCATACATTCATACCTTTATACCCATAGTGTCTCTCAACCCTTATTTCTTTTTTCCCTAGATGATGATTATGTAGAAAATGAGAAACTGGAGTTTTCAGGTTTGAATGGACATCTATCGTATCTCCTCTTCCCACAAATCTCTCTTAGAAAAAGGGAAAAATACTTTAAAAGCAAGAGAGAGTAAAAGTCTGTAGGGAAAGAGTATGTGACAGATATGACACCACTCTTGCTCACATGAACCTATAGAAACTGTCGCCTCCATGCCAAAGACTTGCACAAGATCAAGCCAGCCAAAGATCGCAGCATGGGTTGGGGAGGGGCTCATAAAGTCTTACTCTAGCTTCATAGACTAGTGTCAATTGACTACTGCTGGAGTAGGGATAGTCATTTTTCTTAGGGACATGGGTCACGAGTTGGTTCCACACCACTACAAGTATAGTCAACATTAAGTGATATCATTGTGCTTAAAAAAAAATCCTAGAGTTGAGAGTGAAAGTGGTGAGGGGAGATAAAAAATTTGGAGCAGGGAATGGTGTATGGATTTGACTAGAACATATTAACTGCATGTATGAAAATTTCAATAATAAAATGCTTATAAAAAGAGTATAAACTCATATGAGTGTCTCTAGGATGCTTTTCAATAAATACATGAATCAAAAATCACAACTTGGATCAAGAGTAAAAAGACGTGGACATTTTTACATAAATTTTCTCATGCATACTGATAAAAGCCAAGCTAAAAATAGGACAAATCAGTTCTTAAAGTGCTAATCAAGCCTCTAGAGAAAGAGGTAGCTCGTGAGAAAGATAAACCCTGTAGATTACCCCAAACAACATCACAGTGTTGGACAGTCAAATCTTATCAACAAAGCTTAATACTACAGACCATGTGGTTCTTTACCGAGCCTTCCACAAGGGCTTTTGAACTGCATGTTATTTTCTTTAATACCCACTCATCTCCTACAAGAGTCTTTTACAGACTTGGTTGAATTTGCAATGTATATGTTTGCCAGAGAGAAGCATACTCACAGATTCTCAATTTCTTCCCCATTGTAAGGGGAAATATCAATTTCAGATGTAAGCACTCTAAGTAATTCTTTTAAAAATTTTACAATAGTTATCCAGAAGTAGCCTTTATCTGTTGAAGGGACTTTCTGAACCATATAGAGCTTGCAAGAGGACAGGAGATACAGTTTGGAGGTTGACGCCAAGATGTTAGCAGCATTCATTTTCTACTTTGATTTCTTAATCTCCGCAAACTAAAGTTTGACTACTTGTGAGCAACTAGAAATGGTATTTTCAAATTTTGCATATTTCTTTTATAAGATAGTAAAGGCAATTTTTCTGAATAGAGGCCTAGGAAATTATGCATTCTTTAAATAGGTTTTTAGATTACCCTGTGAGATAGACCCAGAAGTGCATAAAGACAGTGAAATTCTATTTGCAGTGTCAATGTTTCAATATTTTATGAAATTAGCAAAGCTTTATTGTATTTTCTGCCTGAGTACTCAATTGAATAAAAGCCATAATAAATAAGAATTCAAAGGCAGAATTTTGTGAGGGGGGGAAAGTAAATTAGAAACCGTAATATAATCACACTCATATATATTTTATGAACTTCATGCATTCTGTATTTGAAAGTTTGTCAAGATAGGCTGGGGTTTTAAAATATAGATTAACATTGAAAGTTTTAATATTTTCCTCTGTTTACATACTTATTTCTTTACACACATTGTTATAAAAAAATTCTGCCGAAAGCAGTTGGCAAGGAGTTTTCTTCCATTATAATAGCTGAATAGTGAAGCAAACTGGAGAATGTTTCTTACGTGAGAGAAACAATATTGCTTTTTCTAACTTTGGGGCTTATTTTTTTATTTTGGGACTTTTCCCATTTCCATTTATACATATCAGTTTGGAAGAATGAACCAAAATGATTCTTGACAGACTTGAGATTTTAGGAAAAGCAATAAATGAGAGAAACTAAGCAAATTTCCCTTTCCACTTTGCTAGAAATTTCACAGATACAAAATTATGGGACCTTCACTTGTAACCTGGCAGTAAACTGTGCACAATTATTTGTGAGTTGGACACGGTACCCCATGATGCCCAGATGGTGGTGGATGGGCCTGGCATAGCAGCAAGATGTTTGAGTTAGCTTAGCTTTGGCTGCATGCTCAAAATGGGCTAATAGTTAAGCTTTAATAGATTGTGAAGTTTCTAAAGTTGGCTGAGATTCACAGACTAGCACAGAAAAGGCCTGGTGCCAACATCAGAGTTCTAATTTGCCTGCGTGTTCTGCTCACTACCTCTCTGTTTTTCCCACAGGTCGCCCATGGGCAGTTCTCTACTAGTAGTTTCCCAGAGATGTACATAGTGGGAATTAAACACCTGTGGAAATGTTGCCGTTTTCTGTCTTGCCATTTTTAGTCATCTTTGATTATTTAAATAAGAGCCCTTGTTGAAAATATGTCCTTTAAACAAAGCCCTTCGGCCATCCAGTATTTTCTCTCTGCCTTGCCCCGGAGAAAATGTACATCCATGGAACACTATCGCAAACAAAATTAGAATCCAGAACCAGCAAACCAGGCATCCAAAGCTGGCACACTGCCAAATCATACGGTGCTTCAGCAAGGTTTGCACACATGTCTATTGCTATGCCAATCATTTCCTAGCCTCCTTCCTAACCTTAATGTAAGAAGTATTTTCACAGTCTAAATTGCATTTGTGATAAACTTATGTTTATCTAAAGGCTATATGTTATCTAAAGGCTATAGAGAAGGTTGGTAGACATATTCCCATCCTCACCACCATTATCACCACTAAAGCATATGGAATATTTGCTAAGTTCTACTTTAATCTTTCCTCATTGAATCACCACCTAAGTCCAGTGATATAATCATCATTTGCCAATTTCAATGATCAAGGCAGCAATTAGGAAAAAGGACATAATTTGTCAAAAGACACAAAATTAGTATGGACAATCTAGACTTAAAAACTCGGGATTGCTTGCCTTAAAAGTTTAGCGATTCTAGGTAGTACTAAGATACACAGATGTAGGTAAATTTACACACTTAACATTTTTCTGTTTGGACTTGTTTTCTGCATGCCCAAAGAAATATCTTAGATTCAGAATCATCTTCATAACTTGATCATACTGAGTTTGATTCAGTTAGTTTTTATTAAATACTTATAAGTCTAGTGCTGCTCTAGGCACCAATGATTTTGAAGTGCGTATAATACACTTCCTCTTCTGTCAGGGCAAATGCTATAGTAATTTTATACGCTGTGTGACTTTCATGTTTGGCCAGATGTTGGTTCCATTTCTGAAAGTAAATATCTATGTACAAATAATGAGGTGAGTACTGACTAGCTTATCCTAGAGCTGTGGCTCTCAACCTTCCTAATGCTGTAACCCTTTAATATACTTCATGTTGTGGTGGCCCCAACCATAAAATTATTTGTTGCTACTTCATAACTACAGTTGGGCAACAGTTATGTATTCAATGTAAAATATTTGATATGCAGGCTGATATGTGACCCAGCCCCCAAAAGAGTTCCTGATCCACATGTTGAGAACCACTGTTCTAGAAGAATTAGAAAATTATTCCTTAAGCCAGTATGTGTGTTGGAATGAAATAAAAGATGAGAGATTTCTAATGTTCCCAAGTTGTTTCCAGTGAAATGGGGTCTTGCTGGCAATAAGTGTCTGCACAGGGTTAATGTTGACTTGAGCTTTTAAGTAATACAGACATCCAATAAAATAATCCTGAAATAAGAACAGGCTTCTTTTTGGTCTTAGTGCAAAAGAATTTCTGAGTCTACAGATTACAGATATCTGTTTTCTTCATCTATTGTTCCTTCAAGCATGCCATTTAAATTAAATGTCACTATCATGACATGAAGACTAGAGTCAGCGATGTTGAAGAGTGCTGAGAGTTTTAAAACATTTATTTATATTTACTCCTTTTATTTTGAAATATTTTAAAATATTAATAATTTATTTATATTTTAATCTTAATATATATTTTTCTCTGAATTGTTTGACACTGACCTGGATGAGTTTAATTATATCAAACTCAGTGATGGTGATGATTAATTTTGGGAGATGGACAAATGAGCTATTGCAATATAGAATTCTTTTAATTGGGAAGGGCATCATGATCAGTTTTAATATGATACTACAAACATCTCCCACTTAAAATTTTACAGGAGAGATTATTTTAGCCTTCTGCCATGTGTAATTGCTTTCAGAGTGAGAACATGTCCACTTGTGCAGACTTCCAACTGTTACTGGTTGTGATGTGTGGATTTAGAATTGCGTATTCAATATTTATTCTCTGGCCATTTAACTTTCCAATTGCCCTCTACTTAGTTTCTCTTTGGTGCTGTTATTTTTCCATTTGTCTTCTTTCATTAACAGCTAAACCAAAGCTTTTCAAATCACGATGCTCTGCATACTGTTTGAATCTGAGTTCTTACAAAGAATGGAACAAGCTGAATGTTAGCGCATGTATGTGTGCTCCATTTTGTGATATTATGATCTGTATCTGATGTAATCTTATGAAGCAGACTGGAAAATGCACTATGCTCTCATTATTTTAAGGTTTTCATTAGTTCCCAACATTTTTTATGAGAGAATTACCATCCTGCTTATCATTAACTGGCAAACTGGCAAAGCTAACATACCTGATATAGGAGAATTCTCAACTGGGTAAGACCAGATTGCCCTACAAACAATGTGTAGAAGAATGTCTTGATTGTGAATAGATTCAGAAGATCCCAGTCCACTATGGGTGACTCTATTCCCTGGGCAGGTTGTTCTGCGCTGTGTAAGTAAGCTAGCTAGGCATGAATCTGTAAGAAGCCAAAAAGTGGTATTCCTCCATAGTTTCTGCAGTAATTCCTTGGCAGTGAGTGAGTTCCCTGTCATGTTCTGCAAAACTGAATAGGAGCTATTTAATAGCTGGGGTTTTAAATATAGAAAAAATATCAAGAACACTTTTGAAAGGGGAACAGAAAACATTACTATCCAATAATTATAAAGTCATTGAAATTGGGAAACTGGCTGGCTTATGTATACTCTATTGTGATGTTCTTTAAGGAAGAACTCTTAGAAGCTAATGAACTGTGCACATTCATTATAGATTCTTAAGTGTGTGGTATACAAATGCAGATCTGTAAATACTATGATTGCTGAGATGGTAGGCCTGCAGTAAGCATGAGATTTACCCATGCCTCCCCCAACTCTAACAGTTCATAAAGGACAACCTTATCTTTCTCTTCATGTACTCTATTCAAAGTCAAGCTTTCTGGAGGCCTAGCAATGTAAATGGATTGAATAAAAACATTCTGCTACTTCAATAAGTTACTAATGGGTTTTATTTCATATTATTTATTATTATGTTGTAACAAGCTTCCATCTTAGCATGTGTGTGTGTGTGTGTGTTTACCTCAAATTATTGGATTCTTATTGTAACCGAAGAGTATAAGAATATGAAATACGTTCTTATGCCTCAGTCTTTCTGCAAAACCTGTCTTCATGGAAAGATTAGAAGGCCGAGTAACAGAGAAGTTAAATGGAATCAGCAAATAAATGGGGGAGGAGGGACTCGATGTCAGAGAATCTGACTCTAGAGTCACTGCAGTGTATTGCCTGTCAGGTGACTTGAGTTACAATGTTGACCTGAAGGGGGGCTGAGATGAACACAATACTTTAAGAACACTAGAAATAGATCAATAAATTTCCTGTTACTACCTATTTACTGTACCAGAATTCATGGAGACCTACTATGTAACTGGCCTTGTACAAGTCTGGTGTCAGAAGACAAGTCTTTTATATAGGCACAGTATGCTATATTAAAAGAACAATACACAATGCCAATAAAAACAAAAACAGTTTGATTACGTGCTCTTGCTACAACATCTATGATTCTGGACCCTTAGTTGTTTTTTTTTTTTTTTTGCTGTGGAAAAACCAGGTTTTAATAACACATGTAAATATCAGTGGTAGTTGTTTACCCAAACAATATAGAGATTCATTTTCATACAAGATTATTAAATTCTAACTCCTAATATGTACATTCCAATTATTTTTTTAGCTGAAAAGTCTCCATATTTTACAGTGGTCTTAAAAGATGTCTTAATTATTTAAGTTCTTGCCTTGCAAACATGAGTTCAGATCCCAGAAGCTACATACAACTCTGGGCTTGATGGCACACACCTATGATATTAGCACTGAGAATACTGTGACAGAAGGATCCATAGAGTTATTTTGCTATCTATTTTCTCAAAGTGAGGGGTCTCTAGGTTCAACAAGAGATCCTGATTCAAAAATCACTGTTTAGAGTGATCAAGGCAGAGGTCAATTTTATCTGGTCATCACATTCACATAAGCCCTTATGTGTTCATACATTTGTATACATGAACATACACATGACATAACACTTATGAAGTCTTCCTCTACAAACATACACACATCCATCTCTATGATAGATAGATAGATAGATAGATAGATAGATAGATAGATAGATAGATAGATAGAGTAATGAAAAGAAAAACCACAGACTGATAATATATTTGCAAATCATATTTAACAAAGGATATGTATCTTTAATATGTGGAGCACTTCCGTAACACAATACTAAAAAACAATTAAAACTGTGACTCAGATTGCAAAGGTACTCCACCATCCAAGAGGTTCTGATAAAAGCGGAACATATGAAAAGATGTCTAAAGTCATAAGCCGTTAGAGAAGTCACGTTAGAATTACAGTGTGGTATGCTATCACTGTGCCCCTAAGAAGGCAATAAAAAAGAACAACAAAGTATCAGGTCATACAGCAAGTGCTGCTGTTGGCAAAGAACAACTAGACCTTCTGCCCACCTCTTCATGACCATGCAAAATGGCACAAGGCTTGGAAACAGTTTGTCAATCCCTTATAAACCAATACTCAGCATTTTCCCTCCTTAATTGTTTACCCATGGGATATAAAAATTCATATTCATGCAAAAAAAAAAAACCTGTTCAGCAGTGAGTACTCATGGAAACCAGACTATAACCCAAACGCCTTTCAGCAGGGAAGTGGGTAAACAAAATATGCTACATCCATAAAGCAGCCAGCACTACTCAGCAGCCAGGGGGATGAATTATTGATAGGGGGGACAGAGCAGATGAACCCATGTGCACTTGGCTAAGCACAAGAAGTAGGACCTCGGGGATGCACGCTGCATAATTTTATTTGTGTGACATTCTCAGGGCACAAAGAAAACTAAAGGGACAGAAAAGTGATCAATTATTGCCAAGAATTAGGACAGGGAAGGGAGTAGAGCTGGTGTGTGTGTGTTTGTGTGCGCACGTGTGTGTGGTATGAGTGTACACATGTGTGTGTCTGTGTGCATGCATGTATTTATGTGTTTTGACAGAGTTGTTCATACCATGGCCTGTGCCAGCTGATCCACTTCATAAACCATGTAAGAACTATATATAACTCAAAAAGTGAATTTATCAGTGATAATCTAAAAAGTTATGGGTAATAAATAATGAATATTCTGGAATGATCCTCGTGAACTTCATACCCTTTGACTTTATTTTCCCATTTTGAGATTATTCATAGGAAAGCAATCAATGGTGTGGTCGGGAATGCTCTTTGCCATGGGTGTTATTTAGAGAAATTGACAACCTCTTGGTTGTGCAATTAAATTGTGATACATTTCCCATGTATGGGCACTTAATTATGTTCCTGAAAGTTAATTACAGAAGGGCTGATTATTCATCACTGACATAGTATCAGTTTACTCTATTGACTTGTCTGGCCTAACTTAAAAGTATCGATTTCTCAGTATTAAAAAAAAATTCCAGGCAACCTGAGTGCTTCCTAAAGGGAAACCTTTTATTGGAACTAGTCTAGTCCTTTCTGCACAGCTTGCTAACTGGCTATTACTCATGTTTTCAAAATAATTGCAATTCTCCTGGTAGTTTCTCCACCTAGGACAAAATTGGAATGAATATCTTTGGCCTGGATCATTTTTCTACTTGGAATGCCCATTTTTCTCATTTTCACCCATAATAAAAAGTCACATTATATATAAATCGTAGTTTGCAATTTTCCAAGTATTCTTTTGTATTAGCCCTTTGATCTATCACCAGCCCAGATAATATAACTAGGGATGACATTCAGTCCCTCTCTGCATTCATTGCTCATGCTTAGGGCCTGAGCAAATTTAAGTTTTCAAGGTCACGTTTTGGTGAGTGTCAAAGACAATGTGACCAGATGTCATTCCTCCTCTTTAAATGCTACACATTTGCCATCTGAGAACTTGACAGGTAGAAAGAGGAGAGTCAGGAGTTCAAGACTATCTTCAGGTACATAATGAGTTTGACACTAGCCTGGGTTCCATGAGACCCTGCCTCAAAATTTTTAAACACACACACACACACACACACAAACACACACACACACACACACACACACACATACACACACACACACACACACAGAGAGAGAGAGAGAGAAGTAAAATAAAATACTTTTTATATTGCATTATTTTAATTAACTTTTTAATTAAAATACAATTACAGCACTTTTCCCTTCCCTCCAATGCTGATTGCTGATTCAGTGATTCTTTTTTTTTTCTTTTTTTCTTTTATTTATTTTTTATTGGATATTTTAAATTTACATTTTGTTTATTTCTGTATTTTTTTCTATTTTTTTTTTTTTATTAACTTGAATATTTCTTATATACATTTCGAGTGTTATTCCCTTTCCCGGTTTCCGGGCAAACATCCCCCTCCCCCCTTCCCTTCCTTATGGGTGTTCCCCTCCCCACCCTCCCCCCATTGCCGCCCTCCCCCCAACAGTCTAGTTCACTGGGGGTTCAGTATTAGCAGGACCCAGGGCTTCCCCTTCCACTGGTGCTCTTACTAGGATATTCATTGCTACCTATGAGGTCAGAGTCCAGGGTCAGTCCATGTATAGTCTTTAGGTAGTGGCTTAGTCCCTGGAAGCTCTGGTTGCTTGGCATTGTTGTACATATGGGGTCTCGAGCCCTTCAAGCTCTTCCAGTTCTTTCTCTGATTCCTTCAACGGGGTCCTATTCTCAGTTCAGAGGTTTGCTGCTGACATTCGCCTCTGTATTTGCTGTATTCTGGCTGTGTCTCTCAGGAGCGATCTACACTTCTGCACTTCTTTGCTTCATCCATCTTGTCTAATTGGGTGGCTGTATATATATGGGCCACATGTGGGGCAGGCTCTGAATGGATGTTCCTTCAGTCTCTGTTTTAATCTTTGCCTCTCTCTTCCCTGCCAAGGGTGTTCAGTTGTCTGTCTTTTGTGTCTATTCTTGTTCCCCTTTTAAAGAAGGAGTGAAGCATTCACATTTTGATCATCCGTCTTGAGTTTCATTTGTTCTAGGCATCTAGGGTAATTCAGGCATTTGGGCTAATAGCCACTTATCAATGAGTGCATACCATGTATGTCTTTCTGTGATTGGTTAGCTCACTCAGGATGATATTTTCCAGTTCCAACCATTTGCCTACAAATTTCATAAACTCGTTGTTTTTGATAGCAGAGTAATATTCCATTGTGTAGATATACACATTTTCTGTATCCATTCCTCTGTTGAAGGGCATCTGGGTTCTTTCCAGCTTCTGGCTATTATAAATAAGGCTACGATGAACATAGTGGAGCACGTGTCTTTTTATATGTTGGGGCATCTTTTGGTATATGCCCAAGAGAGGTATAGCTGGATCCTCAGGCAGTTCAATGTCCAATTTTCTGAGGAACCTCCAGACTGATTTCCAGAATGGTTGTACCAGTCTGCAATCCCACCAACAATGGAGGAGTGTTCCTCTTTCTCCACATCCTCGCCAGCATTTGCTGTCACCTGAGTTTTGATCTTAGCCATTCTCACTGGTGTGAGGTGAAATCTCAGGGTTGTTTTGATTTGCATTTCCTGATGACTAAAGATGTTGAACATTTCTTTAGGTGTTTCTCAGCCATTCGGCATTCCTCAGCTGTGAATTCTTTGTTTAGCTCTGAACCCCATTTTTAATAGGGTTATTTGTCTCCCTGCGGTCAACTTTTTGAGTTCTTTGTATATTTTGGATATAAGGCCTCTATCTGTTGTAGGATTGGTAAAGATCTTTTCCCAATCTGTTGGTTGCCGTTTGTCCTAACCACAGTGTCCTTTGCCTTACAGAAGCTTTGCAGTTTTATGAGATCCCATTTGTCAATTCTTGATCTTAGAGCATAAGCCATTGGTGTTTTGTTCAGGAAATTTTTTCCAGTGCCCATGTGTTCCAGATGCTTCCCTAGTTTTTCTTCTATTAGTTTGAGTGTGTCTGG
The DNA here is from genome assembly GCF_011064425.1 of Rattus rattus. Taxonomy (NCBI): domain Eukaryota; kingdom Metazoa; phylum Chordata; class Mammalia; order Rodentia; family Muridae; genus Rattus; species Rattus rattus. The sequence continues at coordinate 5,897,606 of NC_046163.1, read as the reverse complement.
TTTAATGTGGAGGTCCTTGATCCACTTGGACTTAAGCTTTGTACAGGGTGATAAGCATGGATCGATCTGCATTCTTCTACATGTTGACCTCCAGTTGAACCAGCACCATTTGCTGAAAATGCTATCTTTTTTTTCCATTGGATGGATTTGGCTCCTTTGTCAAAAATCAAGTGACCATAGGGTGTGGGTTCATTTCTGGGTCTTCAATTCTGTTCCATTGGTCTATCTGTCTGTCTCTGTACCAATACCATGCAGTTTTATCACTATTGCTCTGTAATACTGCTTGAGTTCAGGGATAGTGATTCCCCTGAAGTCCTTTTATTGTTGAGGATAGTTTTAGCTATCCTGGGTTTTTTGTTATTCAGATGAATTTGCAAATTGTTCTGTCTAACTCTTTGAAGAATTGGATTGGTATTTTGATGGGGATTGCATTGAATCTGTAGATCACTTTTGGTAAAATGGCCATTTTTACTATATTAATCATGCCAATCCATGAGCATGGGAGATCTTTCCACCTTCTGAGGTCTTCTTCAATTTCTTTCTTCAGTGTCTTGAAGTTCTTATTGTACAGATCTTTTACTTGCTTGGTTAAAGTCACACCGAGGTATTTTATATTATTTGGGTCTATTATGAAGGGTGTCGTTTCCCTAATTTCTTTCTCGGCCTGTTTCTCTTTTGTGTAGAGGAAGGCTACTGATTTATTTGAGTTAATTTTATACCCAGCCACTTTGCTGAAGTTGTTTATCAGCTTTAGTAGTTCTCTGGTGGAACTTTTGGCATCACTTAAATATACTATCATATCATCTGCAAATAGTGATATTTTGACTTCTTCTTTTCCGATCTGTATCCCTTGATCTCCTTTTGTTGTCTGATTGCTCTGGCTAGAACTTCAAGAACTATATTGAATAAGTAGGGAGAGAGTGGGCAGCCTTGTCTAGTCCCTGATTTTAGTGGGATTGCTTCAAGTTTCTCTCCATTTAGTTTAATGTTAGCAACTGGTTTGCTGTATATGGCTTTTTACTATGTTTAGGTATGGGCCTTGTATTCCTATTCTTTCCAGGACTTTTATCATGAAGGGGTGTTGAATTTTGTCAAATGCTTTCTCAGCATCTAATGAAATGATCATGTGGTTTTGTTCTTTCAGTTTGTTTATATAATGGATCACGTTGATGGTTTTCCGTATATTAAACCATCCCTGCATGCCTGGGATGAAGCCTACTTGATCATGGTGGATGATTGTTTTGATGTGCTCTTGGATTCGGTTTGCCAGAATTTTGTTGAGTATTTTTGCGTCAATGTTCATAAGGGAAATTGGTCTTAAGTTCTCTTTCTTTGTTGGGTCTTTGTGTGGTTTAGGTATAAGAGTAATTGTGTCTTCATAGAAGGAATTCGGTAGTGCTCCATCCGTTTCAATTTTGTGGAATAGTTTGGATAATATCGGTATGAGGTCTTCTATGAAGGTCTGATAGAATTCTGCACTAAACCCCTTCTGGACCTGGGCTCTTTTTGGTTGGGAGACCTTTAATGACTGCTTCTATTTCCTTAGGAGTTATGGGGTTGTTTAACTGGTTTATCTGTTCCTGATTTAACTTCGGTACCTGGTATCTGTCTAGGAAATTGTCCATTTCCTGTAGATTTTCAAGTTTTGTTGAATATAGGCTTTTATAGTAAGATCTGATGATTTTTGAATTTCCTCTGAATCTGTAGTTATGTCTCCTTTTCATTTCTGATTTTGTTAATTTGGACACACTCTCTGTGTCCTCTCGTTAGTCTGGCTAGGGGTTTATCTATCTTGTTGATTTTCTCAAAGAACCAACTTTTGGTTCTGTTGATTCTTTCTATGGTCCTTTTTTGTTTCTACTTGTTGATTTTAGCTCTGAGTTTGATTATTTCCTGCCTTCTACTCCTCCTGGGTGTATTTGCTTCTTTTTTGTTCTAGAGCTTTTAGGTGTGCTGTCAAGCTGCTGACATATGCTCTTTCCTGTTTCTTTCTGCAGGCACTCAGCTATGAGTTTTCCTCTTAGCACAGCTTTCATTGTGTCCCATAAGTTTGGGTATGTTGTACCTTCATTTTCATTAAATTCTAAAAAGTTTTTTTAATTTCTTTTCTTTATTTCTTCCTTGACCAGGTTATCATTGAGTAGAGCATTGTTCAGTTTCACGTATATGTGGGCATTCTTCCCTTATTGTTATTGAAGACCAGCTTTAGGCCGTGGTGGTCCGATAGCACGCATGGGATTATTTCTATCTTTCTGTAACTGTTGAGGCCCGTTTTTTGACCAATTATATGGTCAATTTTGGAGAAAGTACCATGAGGAGCTGAGAAGAAGGTATATCCTTTTGCATTAGGGTAGAACGTTCTATAAATATCCGTTAAGTCCATTTGGCTCATGACTTCTCTTAGTCTGTCTACGTCTCTGTTTAATTTCTGTTTCCATGATCTGTCCATTGATGAGAGTGGGGTGTTGAAATCTCCTACAATTATTGTGTGAGGTGCAATGTGTGTTTTGAGCTTTAGTAAGGTTTCTTTTACGTATGTAGGTGCCCTTGTATTTGGGGCATAGATATTTAGGATTGAGAGTTCATCTTGGTGGATTTTTTCCTTTGATGAATATAAAGTGTCCTTCCTTATCTTTTTTTGATGACTTTTAGTTGAAATTGATTTTATTTGATATTAGAATGGCTACTCCAGCTTGCTTCTTCTGACCATTTGCTTGGAAAGTTGTTTCCCAGCCTTTCACTCTGAGGTAGTGTCTGTCTTTGTCTCTGAGGTGTGTTTCCTGTAGGCAGCAGAATGCAGGGTCCTCGTTCTATGATATCCAGTTTGTTAATCTATGTCTTTTTTTTATTGGGGAGTTGAGGCCATTGATGTTGAGAGATATTAAGGAATAGTGATTATTGCTTCCTGTTATATTCATATTTGGATGTGAGGTTGTGTTTGTGTGTTTTTCTTCTCTTTGTTTTGTTGCCAAGACGATTAGTTTCTTGCCTCTTCTTGGGTATAGCTTGCCTCCTTATGTTGGGCTTTACCATTTATTATCCTTTGTAGTGCTGGATTTGTAGAAAGATATTGTGTAAATTTGGTTTTGTCATGGAATATCTTGGTTTCTCCATCTATGTTAATTGAGAGTTTTGCAGGATACAGTAGCCTGGGCTGGCATTTGTGTTCTCTTAGGGTCTGTATGACATCAGTCCAGGATCTTCTGGCCTTCATAGTTTCTGGCGAGAAGTCTGGTGTGATTCTGATAGGTCTGCCTTTATATGTTACTTGACCTTTTTCCCTTACTGCTTTTAATATTCTTTCTTTATTTTGTGCGTTTAGTGTTTTGACTATTATGTGACGGGAGGTGTTTCTTTTCTGGTCCAATCTATTTGGAGTTCTGTAGGCTTCTTGTATGCCTATGGGTATCTCTTTTTTTAGGTTAGGGAAGTTTTCTTCTATGATTTTGTTGAAGATATTTACTGGTCCTTTGAGCTGGGAGTCTTCACTCTCTTCTATACCTATTATCCTTAGGTTTGATCTTCTCATTGAGTCCTGGATTTCCTGTATGTTTTGGACCAGTAGCTTTTTCCCCTTTACATTATCTTTGACAGTTGAGTCAATGATTTCTATGGAATCTTCTGCTCCTGAGATTCTCTCTTCCATCTCTTGTATTCTGTTGGTGAAGCTTGTATCTACAGCTCCTTGTCTCTTCTTTTGGTTTTCTATATCCAGGGTTATTTCCATGTGTTCTTCTTGATTGCTTCTATTTCCATTTTTAATTCCCTTCAACTGTTTGATTGTGTTTTTCCTGGAATTCTTTCAGGGATTTTTTGCGATTCCTCTCTGTAGTTTTCTACTTGTTCTCTAAGGGAGTTCTTCACGTCTTTCTTGAAGTCCTCCAGCATCATGATCAAATCTGATTTTGAAACTAGATCTTGCTTTTCTGGTGTGTTTGGATATTCCATGTTTGTTTTGGTGGGAGAATTGGGCTCCGATGATGCCATGTAGTCTTGGTTTCTGTTGCTTGTGTTCCTGCGCTTGCCTCTTGCCATCAGATTATCTCTAGTGTTACTTTGTTCTGCTAATTCTGGACAGTGGCTAGACTGTCCTATAAGCCTGTGTGTCAGGAGTGCTGTAGACCTGTTTTCCTGTTTTCTTTCAGCCAGTTATGGGGACAGAGTGTTCTGCTTTCGTGTGTGTAGTTTTGTCCCTCTACAGGTCTTCAGCTGTTCCTGTGGGCCTGTGTCTTGAGTTCACCAGGCAGGTCACTTGCAGCAGAAAAGTTGGTCTTACCTGTGGTCCCGAGGCTCAAGTTCTTGCTGGGTGCTGCCCACAGGCTCTCTCCATGGTGGCAGCTTAACCAGGAAGATCTCGCTGCCTCTTCCGGGAGCCTCTGCACCAGGGTTCCAGATGGCCTCCAGTGTTTTCCTCTGGAATCAGCAATGTGTGTAGAGAGCAGTCTCTTCTGGTTTCGCAGGCGTGTCTGCCTCTCTGAAGGTTTAGCTCTCCCTCCCACGGGATTTGGGTGCAGAGAACTGTTTATCCGGTCTGTTTCCTTCAGGTTCCGGCGGTGTCTCAGGCAGGGCTCCTGCCTCACCTGGGCCCTCTCCCACGGGAGCCCAGAGGCCTTATACAGTTTCCTCTTGGGCCAGGGATGTGGGCAGGGGTGGGCAGTGTTGGTGGTCTCTTCTGCTCTGCAGCCTCAGGAGTGCCCACCTGACCAGGCGGTAAGGTATCTCTCCCACGGGGTCTGGGAGCAGAGAGCTGCTGCGGGCCGGGATCCGCGGGTGTGGGACTTCCGGTAAACACAGGACGTGCCTGGTCCTAGAGGGATTCTGCCTCTGTTGTCCCGATTCCACCAGGCAAGTCACTTGCAGCAGATAAGTTAGTCTTACCTGTGGTCCCGAGGCTCAAGTTCGCTCGCGGGGTTCTGCCCACGGGCTCTCCGTGGTGGCAGCGACCAGGAAGATCTGCGCCGCCTCTTCCGGGAGCCTCCGTGCACCAGGGTTCCAGATGGCCTCCGGTGTTTTCCTCTGGAATCAGCAATGTGTGTAGAGAGCAGTCTCTTCTGGTTTCGCAGGCCTGATTCAGTGATTCTTAAAGACAGACTTCCTGTGTTTAGAGGATGGATACCTACCCTTTCATTCTTCCTCCTTATGTGACATTCTGTTGTAAGAAAAAAATATTGAGAAACTTGGCTTCAACAGCAAACAGTTATAAGACATTCCACGTTTTTTTTCCTATGCCCTTTGGACAATATAATCCCTGGGTTAAGCCATCTGTTAGGTTTAGAAATGGTGGGGTATTTTTTGTTTTATTGAGATGGGACATTGCTATGTATCCCATAATAGTCTAGAACTCCTTTTATAGCCCATGCTGACTTTGAAATCAAGATCCTCCTGCCTTAGTTGCTTGTGTTGCTAGAGTGTTAGGAGTGCGCTACAACACCAGGGTCAACCTCAGAGTTTTTGTGATTTAATATTTTCAGTAAAGAAACATGGAATCCTGACCCTTATCTTCGATATAAAATAGAAAAAGGGGGTTAAATAAGTCAGGGAACTAGATCTTACACATAAGAAAGAAAGAAGACTGTAGGTCTCAGAGGGTCAGCATAGGCCATGACCTACATTTTGCTGTTCCCTAGATCAGGAGAGCATCACCTTGGGAAGACACAGAGAAGACAGAAAGTGTTTTTCTGCTGATGTGTCTGTGGAATGCACTATAAGGAAATGTGAGCATGGGGCTACAGGATTGGCTAAAAGAAAAAGCAAGAGCAGAGTGTTTAGTGGCAAAAACGGGTTCAACTGGTAGCCACTTGCCGTCTGTGATGTGAACTCCAAACCCCTATGTCAGGAGACAGGAACATTTGTAGAGTTGGATGTAGCTATGTATGAAATGTGTGGACCAGAAATCTGGAACCGACACGGCACAAGAGCCCTATAGAGCAGCATGGCTACAGGTGTGCTCCCAAACCCACATAAAGAAGATGGGTTTAATAGAAACCACTCATTTAGAGTCCCTGTGAAATTCTCCAGGAAGGTCAACAGTGATACTTTACTTTGAGACTTGAATTGAGCAAAAGAAATACAGTTTTATTTGTTTGCTTGGCTTAATTTGGTTTTGTAATAAGTCTTTACTAACCCCAAAAAGATTTGGTTTTGCCACATGGTGCTATGTGACACTTAATAGGCAACTGCTCTCTCTGACCACATTGGAAGCTATGAACTCAATGAAACACTTCTTAATATTATAAAAGTTCCTATTTTCTTCCTAATGAAGTCATAGTGTGAAATTGTCAACATTTCACACACACACACACACACACACACACACACACACACATACAAATCATGCTTATTTTCTCCTACAGTGTATGACTAGATCCAAGGAAATAGACAGTTCAGCACAAGGGCATCATGTTACAGAACAATCATGGTTTGATCCTTGGACCTAGAGTCTGTTTCCAGACTCTGGCAGCTACTTTCGTCATAATTCAAACTTGATGACATTTTTATGTGGCAGGGCTTACAGTGATGGGCTCCTACTAGGCTTAGCCTGTGAGACCAGAAGCCAGGTACAGCCGGTGTCCTGAGAAAAAAGAGAAGGCATAGACAACAGAACAGCGAACACGGGAGATAATGGAGTGTCCTGACTCAGACATGAACTCCAGAGCTTGGCTTTCCAAACTCAAACTCCAGCTCTCTTACTGAACTTCCATTTGTCCTTGCAAAGTTATTAAACCTGACTAAAAGTAGATATTATCATCTGCCAACTGAGCAGAGCACAGGTACTGTCTTGTAGAACTCTTGTGAACTCTGAAGATTTATTGTGGTTACTTTTAATTGATGTGTGCAAGCATAGTGTGGGAGTGGTAAGTGGGTGTGTGTGGGTGTGTGAATGTGAGTCCAGCAGGGTCATAAGACACTCCCCTGGAGCTAGAGTTACACGTGATGTTGAGTCACTGACTTTGGATGCTGGGAACTGAACACACATCCGTTCCTCTGCAAGAGCCCTTAGCATGTAGAGCAGCTCTCCCGCTCTCCTGCTGTGATTTGAAATGCATGTGTTATGTACACTGGGAGCTGACCTATACTAAGTGTGCATATGTTTTCTTTTATTAAGGTCTAGGGGTGTGGGAGCAGCCAATTACACTGTGGGCTGGATGTAGTGTTGGCTGCTGTCTTGATAGTAATATAAGCATCAGGTCTTTGCTCAAGTAGAAAGGTTACAGAGGGGCATCTTGTCTGTCTTGGAGATAAGTTTTAGCTATTTCTGGCCTTCATAAACACATTGAAAATATTTTTTTGTTCATCTACTATCATTCCTTTCCTGAGGTACTATTTTCTTAGCATTTCTTTTGGATATCATCTAGATTTATTTTTTTTACTTTAGTCTCTCTTTACATATCAATGATTAGAGTTTCATTGTTTTGTGAACATGCTTCTAGCCTTCTGTTTTTCCCATGATTTTTTGTGATATCCTTTATATCATAGGTTGTACTGTTTTGTTAACTATCTATATTTTCCCAGTGGGCTCTGCTTTACCCTTCTATCTCTCAATTGGTTTTCTCTTCAGAAGCTTCCTTTTTCTATTTTTGAAATGACTGTCCTGTCCATCCCATGCTACATGGACCAGGTAATGAAGTCAGTCTCCTTTGCTAGGTCAAGTCTCTCCTATAATTGCATAACCAATGACCTAAGAATGAATTCCACAGACTCCCTTCCCCAGGACTGCTTTTCAGCTGAAAGAATATAAGGAGAAAGGCACAGGTTGTGTGTGGAGCAGGTCAATAACAATATACCCAGTAGTTTGTCCTTGCTGGCTAATGCACGTCTAGGAACAAACAGATCAGTGTGGCTTTAAGTCATAAACGGTCCATAATGAGAGCCAGGAGACAGTACCTCAGAATGGATAAAACCATAGCCTATGACGTCTTGCAGATCTAATTGCAGGCTTAGCTTAGACATGAGGTACACATTTTTAAAAATGAAGTTTTGGGCCTAGTGATAATGCAAACTAGGCAAATAATGTTAATGTGGATAGTGAGTGCAGCACCGCTGGTTATAGGAATGGCCAGCTTAGCTCACTATAAGCTCCCTTTAATTTTTGATCTATTGCTATGTCCATATGGCTGTTGACACTGACATTATTACTATTACTATCATTAATAGCATAACACCGTTAAGGGTCTTCGTTCTTCCCCCTGTGTGTGTGTAAACTAGGTACACATGTGAACTTCTAACATAACAAATAGAAGCCGTGGTCACAGTGATGGCATTATTACAATGCTGCAAATAAGCTACGCTTCTCCCTGTGTCTTGGCTCCATACTTTATTGCACTGAAATATAACTATGCCTTTATTTGATTAGGATTATGGTCTAGAAGTGGCCCACAGGCTACTTGCTTCTTGGGAGGTAACATTTAGATTTAAAATATGGAATTAAACACAGATGTAGTCCACTTAATTTGTTCCGAAATGTCTGCTGATAGCTTACTCCACTGTTGGCAAGCATTTAATCAGCATTTATTGGCATTCTTTTCTGAGATTTAAGTAGGTCATAAAGTTTTATGACATGTGGAGTGTTTTTGATAATGGCTTCAATATTTTCTATAGATGGTACAGTAACATACAAGTAGAAATATCAATAAAGTAGCCAGTGAACATCATTTCTGGAAGAGTAAGGAGCTTAAAGTTGACTTAATAACCAAATGTCTGTCTAGGTTTCAAATGATACTGCATATTTTATGTGGGTATTTTATGTTTTTCCCTTTTCTATTTTTTGCTTTGAATGTTTGTAATCTATGTTGGGAAACTGAAGATTTTGTGCTATGTTGTTTAATTGTTTATTATAAAAAGTAGGTAATAGAACCATGACAAAGGAATTTGAATAGACCATATGTATGTGCTAAATGTGTTCATCTGATAGAAAAGGCCAATCCAATCTCTGATAACTCTTCCAGTATTCAGTTTATAATAGTTTCTTGCTTGGCGCCCATAACGAGCATGCTGTAAACTATTTGAAGTTTATCATTAGCTAGTCATACTGGAACTGGAAAAATAAAAAATTCTTATTTAATATCTAATGCTGGATCCAGGTTTTGTTGTGAATATCTGCACTCTAAGAAACTAAGGAACCTGAGGAAAGAGGGAACCAATCCAGCCTGAAAACTTAGCAAGTACCAAAATAATAATTAAAAATAAAGTAAGTCAGTGGTGTCATTTAATGACAGCAAACTGAAAACAGACAAGAACAATTTTTAAGTATATTGACATATTCAGCAGCCAGTATTTGATCTCGATGATTTATTTAGTTTCTGGGCGTAAAGGGAAGGGACAGCAGTGAGATGACTGGAAACTTGCCTTAAGTGTGAAGCCATAAAAGTATTTTTTATGTTATGTACCACTGTGAATGCAAAGAATAAGAGATCATTTGCTTAAAATAGTTTGTTTTATATAATTTCATCATATTGAATATTTTATTGTTGTTGATGGTATCAGAAGAATCTCATAATCCCAGTAGATTTGTAAATCCACTCAGAAGTGACTACCTTGTCTTGTTCATTCTGCATTGATTCTAGGAGTTTGGTGAAGGCCAGGAGTAAGTTTGTATTCTCTAGGGAAAATGAATTCAATTTTGCTTTAACATACATCTGTTTAATTAGGATATTAAATTATCTGAGTTTGTGAATAATCACCAATAATGGGTCAGCTTCTCTTCCATAAGTTACTGTGTTTTCTGCACATACCTGGAGGCAGTTGATCTCATTGATCCATCTAAAAGAAAATAAGCAAGATAACCTTGATGCTTCTCTATCTATGACTTGATACATACATAGGGACATAAGCACACAAGCCTAGGCAGAGTCAAGTTTTTTAGGATCGGATGCTTGAGTGGGATTTTTGAAGGGTTTATTAGTTCATTGTATCAACAAAACGGGTTTATGATTATAAATATTTTCTCCATTCATGAGAACCTACATAGATGTTGGTGTGTACCCAGAAGAAGCATAAAGGTAGTATGTTCCATGGTTATAACACAAAAACTGAGATTTAGACCCTTAGTCTATTGGATGGTATGCATGCATGCAGATGTATGTGAGTGTGTGCACCTCCCTCTCTCTCTCTCTCTCTCTCTCTCTCTCTCTCTGTGGGTGTGTGTGTGTGTGTGGGTGTGTGTGTGTGTGTGTGTGTGTGTGTGTGCATGTGTGCGTGTACCATTTTGCAAACAGCATCTAGTTGGGTTCCTTCTTATTATGAGCCTGTCATGTGTTATATTATTTTATTATTTTTATTTGTGTTGTCTAAGTAATCCTTCATCCCTGGGCTCTCCTTGAAAGATGATGTTCTTATTTCATTATTACAATGAGAAGACATAAAGTAAAGGATGTTAAGTGGTCTTCTTAGAGGGTAAATGCTGGTAGCTACAATTCACTTTCCAGGACTCCCCTGACTAGCTGGGTCACACTGCTGCTAGAATGCCCTTTGTAACTTTTCTTTAGTGTGATTTCTTACACAAAAAGCCACATGATGCTTGCAGGAACTGCTTATGACTACCAGTTTGGTGTCCTTAAAGCTACTCTGATCTGTTTATTCATAGACCTGCATTAACCTGCAAAGAAAAACTACTGAATGTCGCTTGGTATACTGCTATTGCTCTGCACCTGTAATGGGTATATCAGTTCATGAGGCAGCTCTGTTTTAGAGAATGTTCGAAAACCGAAAGTCAGTGATGAGAGGTATGAGTGTGTGATGCCTAGAGAGAAGGTAAAATCTGGGTCATGAGAAGGTGGAGTAACTGGGAGCTTAAGGAAAGAGGATAAATAAGAACATATTTACACATTTTCATTATCCATTAGAACTCACTGTCCAATAACTCTGTCAGTGACTCTTGCCTCAAGGGATGGTTCAGCATTGTCTGCCTTCCATATTACTTTATTTTCCTGACTCTGAGCCTTTAGTGGTTCCCCCTTCCCTTGCCTGAGACCTTTTCCCCTCATTGGCATTGATCTCAGCCCATCTCTGCTTTGTCTAAAAGCATATCATGACACTGACTAACTTCAACAGGTTCCCTGTGGTGTATTCCAACATCTTTTCTGTCTGCATCAGATTTCTGCTACTTATTTTTGGACTCACTTTAATTTTACTGGTCTGTAGCTCACCTGCATCATGTACATGAACTCTGTGAGCATCCTTACAGTGGTTTTTATCCTTTTTCCCTGCACGTGGTTTCCACTCCTTAAATAATATCCAATTTTATGATCCTTTGATATAGGGTTTCATTTACAGCATAGTAAAAAGGATGTTATTTATTGTAGAGAGATATTCCTTAAAAAGGAGGCTGTGTGGCCATTGATGATCGACTGAGAAAAAACCCACTATCTCATTTATTTCCCTGAAAATTTCTGATGTTCACTGACATAACCCGTATCCTGTTAAACTAGTGAGTTCCAACAGCATGTTTAATCCAGTACTTCCCAGTGTACTGTCTACATCTCCACTTCCTCGTAAGATTTCTGAGGATGCCTTATTCCCAGAAATGTTCTTTGCAAACCATTATTTTAGAATGCTTTGTGTTAAAATTATGCTAATCATATTCACAAGAGTGGGAATTAAATTTTGATTAGATGTAGGTTGGTTGGGTTTATTTTTTGTTTTTCCCCCCCCTGGCCTGCTGGCTTCCGCATGTGGGAATGAGGTGCCCCTAGATGACTTCCTCTGCGTGTGCGGAGTGGGAGGGTACACTGTGTGGACTCACCCTGAAAATAGATTGAGACTGAAAGGAGAATGATTGGAATTGAGGTTTCAGCTTGATTATCTGTTGGAGTCTCTATTACTTCTCATAATATGCTTGAAAAATTTTATTTGTACCTCAAGGGCAATGAGGCTGGCCTCATTTACAAATATGAATGCAGATATTCACAGCGTACTGTCTTCTCCTTCAGGCAGACTGGCTGTCAGCTTGCTTTATTTACTTCCTCAGAAAAGAGTATCCATCTCCAGGGAATTAGCCATAGCATGGATAATGGGATAACGGAAGCTCAGGAATTGGGAGGTTTAGCTGTGATTCCCAACTGTTCCCTGGATGACCATGAGCCAGTTTTCCATTCTCACCCTCAGACTCCATATCCGTGAGCTGAAACGGAGCACTGTGACCCCAGTGAGCTTCACCTAAGGTTAGAGGAATAAATGTATAATGTATGCAAAATATACCTACTTTCTTCACCAAGGACGTACTCAATAAATACTCATCTCCTTGGCAGTTACTTTCCTGTCAGACTGATCATGACAGGAAAATTCCAAACTGTAAAGTCACTCAGACAAAACGTCTGTATCCTATAGCTGTCATTCCACATTTTATGTTGTTATTTCAAATAATAAATGGTGCCTTCATTCATTGTGTCCTCTGTGTATGAGGAGACTATGAATGGACGGAGGGAGAAAAATCAAATTATTACATCTAAGGAATCTGTCATAATGATAAACAACCCAGAAGTGTTTTATTTTTCAAGAAACCATTGTTATCTTTTGAGATATGGAAAGTATCTTAGAAATGATTCCATTAGTCTTAGCATCGGATCGTTGTTAAACCCTACCCTCCCTTGTTTTAAAACTTACAAAAACCATAGCAGGGTGTGATATCAAAGGCCTGTAAGTGTCACTTATAGATGGAGAGTAAAGGCCCTGTGCCAATAGCAAAATTGGTATTCTTTTGATATTTGGTGTGTTTTTTACTCGGGTTCTAAGTACAATTATTATTTATTTGGAAGGTAATCAGATTATTTATTATCAAATGCCTTAGGAAAGACCGCAGAGTGGCTTTCAACTTTTGTCAACATATTCTGTAATTTCGGCCACAGCCTTTTCCATTGTGGTTAGATTATTTATTCCTTTTACACAAAGAAGACCAGGATCACGAGATAACGTGCGTTATGTAGTGAGTATTGTGAGACAGCACTGGGAAGCTAACTAGGATGGTGAACGTCTCATTTGGAATGTGGATTATGATAGTAAGAACCATTTGTGACCTTCGGAGCCCTCTGGTTTCCACTTTGAAGATGAATGAACACTTACTCCATGCGTCTACCATTAACATGTCAGTCGTACTTAGCTCCAGTCATCCGTGGCTAAATTGTTTCTAGAAGAAGCCAACATTGTCCCTGACAAATGAGAATTCGGCTGTGCTATCTAGCTTTTGAAACCTCACATTACTTCTTGGCAGATCTTTCTTGACATAAACATTACAGACAGCTGACAGGATCTCCATATTTATACTTCACAGTGGGGACACCTGTTAAAGCAAGATAAAGTGGGATTATAGAGAAAGCAATGGTACAGTGTGGTCCTTGGGCTGGCCTCACTTTTCATGACTTAGCAACGACTGTCTCTGTTTCCTTACAGGAGAAGAAGTATCAGGGGCTCTCTGTCCAGTGCCTCCTCCTCCTGAAAGGATGGCTTGTGAAATCCCCTGCCGAATGGACTGTGTAGTGAGTGAGTGGACAGTATGGTCATCCTGCTCCCAGTCCTGTTCAAATAAAAATTCAGATGGGAAACAAACCAGATCACGTTCTATCCTAGCTTTGGCTGGAGAAGGTGAGTAATGGGTTTACTGCTTCACCTGTATAATTCATTATTGAATAAGTAACTGAGACATTGTTGCCTTGCATGTAAACAGGCTTAGATTATATCTCCATTCGTTAAATGTGCATTAACCATTTTATTTCCACACACTTTCTTTTCTGTAAGTCCTCTAATTTGTCTATGCTGGGTTCACCATTCAACATGGGTTGCTTTAGTCCAAACTCTCATATGACCCAGTCTAATGGGTTGCCTGTTCTTTTCATTCTACTTCTTAGAGAAGGGAAAAAAGTATGGTCAAACCTCCAGGTTTAGGTATCTTGTACAATTGGGAGGATAATTGGATCTGTCTAATACAAAGAGTTCCAAAGCAGGAATTAAGAGACCTGGCTTTCCACCAAGATGTGCCAGTAACATCTGTAAGGGACTGATCTGTGTCCTGGTTTCCTTTTCCAGAACACCTAGTGCCAAGGGCCAGGAAGGGAACATGAAAGCCACGAAAATAGCTTTGAGGAAGGTAAAAGGTGCTGTGAGGATGTGGATAGTAACTGCAGAACAAATTAAAGGAACAATGGCTCCCATGATTCCCAGCAATGGACTCCATCCCCAGATACACATGGTATCCCTTTCATGTCCTCCCTCTGCTTCATCAGTCTTTGGCTCCATTAGAGCAGCAGGACAGTGAGACTCCCACTGTGAACAGCATCTTAAGCAAGATTTCAGTACTGTGATCATGAGAAATAGGGCCAGGGTCATAGTAAAGGGAGAATTTTGTTATTTTTAAAGTGCAATCTGCTTTTATATATTCCAGCTTTGATTTTTCTACAATGAGGAGGAAAAGATTAGTACTAATTAGAATTAAAAAATAACAAAACGGAGAGTATGCATCTGGGCTATTTGTCCCTCTGAATAAAACATTGTAGTGTGATGGGTTGGGGGAAGATCAATACTTCAGAGACATACTACTTTTTGCACTGGATAAAAATGGAAAAGGATAGGTACTAATGAGGTTTGGTTATCGGACTTAGCCAGGGGTATAAAGGTGAAAGTCCATCTGGTCTCTTTGCCAGGGCAAAGAGTTGAAGATGAGCATTCTTTTCCTAGATTTTTAACCCATGTCTCTAGATTTCTCAGATGATAGTAAAATGCTTGACAGGGAATAGTACGTTAAAAATGGCATTCTGACTTGAGAAGGATTAGGAGATGAGGCCTTGTTGGGGTAGTCATGGCTTTTGGGAAGTGTTTTTGTGGGAAGGCCTAGTGTCACTGTTTAAAATAGGCTTTGAGGTTTCAAAACCTAAGCTAAAAAACCTAGTGACTCTCTGTTCTGGCCATTGAGGATCAGAGAAAGAACTGGAAGAGCTGAATGTACAACCCCTCAACCTTTTCCAACACCAAGGCTGTCTGACTATGCATGGTACCCTGGACTTGACCTCATAGGTAGCAATGAATATCCTAGATAAGTAGCCCTGGGTCCTGCAAACCCCTGATTAATTGTTCTGGCTTGCTAAAAATTAGGGGGGATGTTTGCCCAGAAACTGGGAAAGGGAATAACACTTGAAATGTATATAAGAAATACTCAAGTTAATAAAAAAAAAAAAAAAAAAGAAAAGGAATTATGTATAGTGCATGTTTGACATAATGTGTCTCCAAGATCATGGCCTATTTTATGTCTCTTTCACATATGTATAAGGTGCATTTGACATATGTCAGTCCAAGGTTCTGGGCTAGTCTCTCGCCCTGATTAACTTATGCAAACATAATAATATCAAAGGAAAAGATGATTTCTTTGGAGTCCACTTCACAGATGTGTGCTTCATAGGTGGACAGTAGACTATATTAATTTTATACCAGGTTGAATATGGACCTGCTGCCTGTAAAATTGGGAGGCTAGAACATACCACTATCCTTAGATTATGGCACAGGGCATAAATCTCTGGTCTGGGAGTCAGAAGGACCAAGTAGGTTAGGTCTCCTAGATGCAGAAGAAACAAAAGCAAGAATGATAGCATTGTGATTCATGTTTGCTTTCTCCACTAACATTTTCATAGGTGGAAAGCCCTGCCCTGGTAGTCAAGAACTCCAAGAGTACCGTCTATGTAATGATCACTCCTGTACACAGCTCTACTGGGAGACATCTGCTTGGGGTTCCTGCTCTGAAAATACTCTTGTGACTGCCCTCAATATGACCATTGGCTGGAATGGAGAAGCAACATGTGGGGTTGGCATTCAGACACGGAAGGTCTTCTGTATCAAGAGTCATGTGGGACAAGTGATGACCAAAAGGTACCTCCAGCCTTCTGCTGAAAGTTCATATGATTGTTTTTCTGTGTATGATTAGTAGAAAATGATTATAAAACAACTAGCAGACCTAGGTTTGTGGTAGAGTAACAAGAATATGTGCTGTTCTTTGAAAAAGCCTTTATTATTTAATTATATTTATGTGTACATGTATGTGCGAATGAGTGTCTGCACATGTGCATGTGTATGTGTGTGCATACTCATTTGTGTGCAGATGTCTACAAAGGTTAGAAGAGGCATCAGATCTTGATCTGAGGATACAGTGATTGTGGGCTATTCTATCCAGGAAGTAAGCTCTGGTTGCCTTGAAGAGCAATTCATACTCTTAACCATCATGTCGTCTTTCCAGACCTTGTTGTTCTTGCTGCTCAAGCTTTTAAGTTTAATAGATATACTTCAAAGATAAGCATATTCAATAGTATGCTCCAGAAGTGCACTTATAATATATGTATTAGTCAATGAACACATAAACCATCTCTTCAAACTTGAAGTAAACTTGAGTAACCAAACAAGTTTTCTAGGGCTGCCTCAATCTTTGGCTCTTCTCAAGTCTTACAGAGACTAGGTCAGCCTGGAGCTAGGGTCTGTTCTTTGAAGGGCAATGTTTCACTATGGTTCAGACACCCACATTTCTCTTACCATAGAAATTTTGGGTTGCCTAATCTATGTTCATAAGTAGAATATAGTTGTGTGTTTTCTTTATTCCCTGCAATGAAGACATATATTTTTAAAATTAACAGAGCTATATTGACATGGGAGCTGGGATACAGATTTTAACATGTCAAGAAGTATTTAAAGTGATGATAAGGAAGAAGAAGAGAACTCTACTGGGAGAGTTTCATCTCTCCATTTATTTCTTGCTCAGATTCTTGTAGCAAAGAGAGAAGGCCCATTCTATGTTCAGAGAATAGACATGGCATAAGAATAGGGTAACTCCACCAGGGCATGTAATAAATATTTACTTGTTATTATAAAGAAAAAATATAGCAGGCTGGGAGTCTGATCTCTTTTCCATAAGTTTTCAGCTCTTAACTACAGCTGGAAAAATCTACTTAGTGTTAAGATAATTTTTCCCCGATTTCTTAGCAAAAGGGCACTAGAATGAGACACACATCTACTAAGTAAATTTTTGCTACATACTAAAGTATCACATGGACAAGAAAAGTTAGTCTATAGGTTAAATGGCCTGCATTGCCCTCTCATATCTCATAATTACTTTGAGTAAGAGTTTATTATAAAGATGTCTGAACACACTCCTTCATTCAAATCTTAGCTGTCCTAGTTCGAATTGCTGTCAGCTTGGCAAAACATAAAGTCACTCAGGAAAGGAATCTCAATTCATGCTTTTCCTGGATCAGATTGGCCTATGGGTGTGGCTATGTCTGTAGGGGTTTGCCTGGTTCTTAATTGGCGTAGAGGATCCAAACCACTCTGGACAGCACTGTTACCTGAGAAGATGATCGTACGCTGTATGGTCAAGCTAGCTAAACATCAACTGGTGAGTGATTCAACAAAGAACGTTCCTCCATGGTTCCCTCTTCAAATTCCTTAATGATGGATGTGGAAGAGAGAATCTAATAGATCATTTCTTCCACTAAGTTTCTTTTGGTCCAGTGAATCATTATCACAACAGAGATGAATCTAGAGTATAAGCTTAAAGGTGTTTTGTGGGTAGAATAAATCACGTTACCAGACGTTAACAGCTTGTAGAATAATTTATAAAGTCAAATGCACTTTTTTGAAAATTTGTATATGAGACTCTAAAATATTATTTCAATGCATGACCTCCAGTTTTGCTACAGGCCAAACGTCACTTTGATGGCTGGTTCACATAATACCCACAGACACAGAGGGTTGGGGGATTGTTGGTGTTAATTACTTTAGGTATTTTTAATGAAGCTGTAAAACCAGCCATGAAGTTTTTATTCTTATTCTATGTCTCTAAACCATCCTGGTAAGTATGAGCAGCCTACATTGACTTGAGTCGATTTACTTGATTAAAATTCTCGAGGTCAATCACATTAAATGAAATAAGAAGATAGTACCCCAGTGGAATGCCCTGTGAGATTACTGGCAATAGAAAGTAGGCTTCGCTTGGCCCTTTCTAAAAATATATACACTTATGGGTTTTTTAATATCATAGCCCATGTCAACCTAGACAGATCTTCTGTTAGGATGGTATGGGGGTTAGAGACAGAAAAGAAAAACAGTTCTATAAGGAAAAGCTTGGGCTAGGGAGAAGAGATGAATGTGCTAAAGTGATGTGTTTTGTCCCTAACTCGCTCAACCAAAAGGCACAAAGTTCCTCGCCTCACACTGCTGAGTCTCAGTTTTGTTTGCATGTGATTGTGCGGGTAAGAATGTTACCATTGTATGAGAAATAAACCTGATCATATCAGAAAATGAAAACCGGCCGGCACACTACCGAAACAGAAGTCATAGCTCATATGGGTATTTCTGGGGTTTGTCTCATTATTCAATGCTTTCCGGTTGTAACATTTAAAATAAAAATAATAGCAACAAAAAGATTACAAGCACAATGTTCCAAGCCTTCCAAAGTTCCTGATAAGGCTTTTCCTGCCTTTACTGTGAAATCACCTGGCATTTGTGTGAGATACAGTAAAAAAATCGCTGTGTTTAAACAGCTAGTCTATGAAACGTTGGCAGATCTGCCCCATCCAGCTGAGTGAGATGACTATAGCTGTGGCTGAGTGGGATGAGTGATGAGGGGGATGGGCATAGAGCATGCACCGTGATGGGAGAGGCATCGTGAAAACTGGCATGACTTCTTAGCTCCTTCTGGTGCTGTTCATGGTGGTACGGAGCTACAACCTATACGATGAGAGTGAAGGACAATGTGTGCAGATCCTCTCAGATCATGTCTAGGGAATGGCTATACCAAAATGAAATTCATGGGCCTAGTATCAAGTGCAGTGTGATTCAGTGCACCATGTATATACACAGGTAGGAAGAGAGTAATTCATCCCAAAGGGCAAGAAACCATGATTTTTCTACTAACTGAAGAGTGAATCCATGTCTTCAGGGTTTTTGAGGCTGTGCTTTCAACTTGAAAATGGCTGAAGAACTTAGAAAATATTCCCTCAAATTCCTTCCCCTTTTGGCTCCAATGTAAGCTAAAATAGTAAGTGACTCACTTGCTATTTATTCTGGGCTAAGGACCTGGCATTTTTAATAAATAAGGCAGGATTCTCTCATCAAGACAATACGAGATAATGGGATGACACACATATTATCTGTAGAACCTGCACACGTATGTTTCAACATAAACAGTATCAAGACTCTTGGTGTGGGTCAGTCACTGAAATGGTTGCAGAAAATCAAACTTGTAGTTTTCCCATGCAGAGGACACCAAAGCTGTTGGTTGACAATGATGATGTTTTGGAACTCTGGTAGAAAATTTATGAAAATTGGAAATGTGATCAAGTGTGAAGCCTTACACAGCACACTCATAAATAAAGGAAGTTGTGCTCTGGAGGAAAGGGTAACACCTTCTGGAAGAAGAAATTAACGAAAACACAATTTCATGGGCAAGAGAATAGTTGACTTTATGGATCAGGAAGTGTGTGCCCTTTCAAGTTAGGCCTTGGCTTCCCAAGTCGATAAAACAGTGGAGAGCCTAAGGCTAGCCTTCTCAGGGAGGAGAAGATGGTAATGTTTCTCTTGATCCCTAAAGGGGAGCACAGAGAGTATGTCCCCCTTGGAGAAGGCTAGCATTACTCCCACCGAGCTACTTCATTAATGAAGTATCCATAGTCATCAGTACGGATGCATCATTTCCCCCAGTAGAGTAGCACTGACTCCTGCTTGAGTGGCCAGAGTCCCCACAGTATTGGCACTCCATATGGAAAACTTGAAAGCCAGCATCACGCTAACTTCATATCTATTCTTTAAATGTCCAGAGGAATTTTCCATAGGTAGATGTGACAGAGGGTAGAGGAGCAGGCATTTCTGGAGAGACTCCCTCAGTGCCAAAACTGTAGTCTGCTGCCAGCCCTGAGGCCCAAGAGACAGCAAAGGGGTTAGGATAAATGGCAATTCACTTTATTTTTATTAGACCTCAGAGTGTGAATAAAAGTCTTGGAAATGATTTCTGTGTTTTTTACTGTCCGACTAAGGTATGGTATAAATTTTCCTTACTGGAATGGATTGTATCCATGACACTATATTATTCTAAAGAACCTCTTCCTTCTACAGCTCTGCATATTGAGCAAATACATTTGATAATGGTTTGTTTGAATTAATTATGGTTAATAACAATGCTGCTAATAAGCTTTCATTTATTATTCATTACTCACTGATTATTTTTTGTGTGCATGTACATTCTTCACTGTAATTTATTTCTATCACATACTCCACAGAATTGAACAACACACTAGGATCAATGGTGGAATGCATTCTGTCCCCAACCATTTCCTCTTCTCCACCCCATTTCCCATAAACCCAACCTCGATTTCAATTGGTGTCTTATGTCTTTCTCTTGACTACGTACTAATAACTCACCTAGCTCATCAATAGAAATATGAGAGGCAAGCAGTGAGCACCCAGCCTTCTCTCCCCCTTCTGTGCCAGTAATTATATTTTATCAGTTTCTTGTCTACCTGTGTGCTGCCTTCAAGTTCACATGAACGAATATACACATGTGCTCTCAGCCCTTTCTTTCTGTCGTTTCCCTAGATTGTTTAATTAGTTACGATTCATCCGTTAATTAGTATCCATCAAAGCAATAATGTTTAGATCCTGTTTCCAGGACTTTCATGACATCCTTCTGGATGGGACATTCTGCCAGTAACTTATACTTTTGATTAATATTTTTTGGAAAATTCGTCTTCGTCCATTTGAACTACTTTAATAAAAAGTGCCATAGTGCAGTGACCAAAAATCAGAGCATTAGTTCTCATCGTCCTGGAGAGTAGGAGTCTCAAGCTAACAGCAGAGTAGAGTAACGGGGTTCTTCTTAATTTTTTTCATGGACTACTGGCTGTATCTTCACATGGAAATGAGTAGGAATAAGGAACAAGATATCTCATGTCAGAAGGCTCGTCCTCTTATGAGGGCTTCATTCGAATACAATACTCACATCCTAAAGGCGTCACCTTCAAGGACTATCACCTTAAAGATTAGGGTTTCTACATGTGGGAAACAGAAACTGGTCATCCAAAGTGTATTCATTATTTATCTCATCACTGGGACAAAAATAATTTAAAAAACAACTTAAGGACAGTAAGATTACTTGGAGTAATAGCTCCAGATTGCAATACCTACTGTGGTAGGAAAGGCATAAGGCCATAGCTGGAGACCACTGACCATATTATACTTGCAGTCAGAAAGCAGAGAGTTGGAAGCTAGTGTTTAAACTCATTTTCCCGTTTTTGCTCAGTCTGAACTTCCAGTCCATGGAAGACTGCTGCCTACCTTCAAGGTAGGTCTTCTATATCAATTAATCTAATCTAGAATTTCCCTCTCAAGCGTGGCTAAAGATTTGTTTCCATAGTGATTCTAGATCTCATCAAGTCGACAATCGATACATGCCACGCTTCTTTGCTGTTTTATTTAGACTCTCTGAACCCTTGATTCATTTCATAAGGGCTTCAGACCCCTGCCTCCCTATTTCATCTTTGATGCCTAGACTTAAGCATGAGCGCTTCTTTATCCTACCTACCTTGACCAGCATTTTAGAGCACACCATCTCTGAACAGGACTGCATCTTCCATTCTCTGCACTGCTTCTGAAGTTTTTTAAATTATGAAAATGCTTTTCATGTTTAGATCTATCAGTTAAGGTTCAGTGTTAGCAGTATTCTCTTTTTTCTTAGATGACATCTTTTGTTTCCCTTCCTCTTTGTTCCTAACATGATTAGTTCCTAATACAGGTCTTTAATGTTGAAGTATCCTAGTGTTAGCATGTTGGTCATTTGTTGTGCCTGGAGGATTTTTATTCTGAATTACCATCCTTTGGTATTATAAAGCACTGGCCCCTTATCTCCCTGATAATCCTATCTCTTTCTTTTCCTACTGTAAGTCTATTAATTGTTAGGCTTGCTATGTGATAGTTTTTCCCACAGTGATGTTTTTCTCAAGTGCTTGGTCTCCCTGTAATTTAGAGTTTACTACTTTGTATTGCCTTCACTTAAGCATTCCTCTGAACTGATATCAGAAATAAGTGTGAGAACACAGGCAAAGCACTAAGCCACACATGGTTCCGACACTAACATCATTCCTTTAAACTACATGGCATGTTTAGATTCTATGTGAACTTTATAGACTGAAATTCCACGTATGCATGCTAAAGTGCCACTCTGTCTCCCTCGTTGATTTAGAAGACAAATGTGTCTTTCAACTCTCAATATTCAGAAGCTTGAAGGCAATCAAAGAAAGGAAAAAAGTGTTGTTTATCAGAACTTTATTTCTTCCAAGTGATTGACTATTTAATCCCATTCCCAGTTGAATACTTTAACTCAATTTTCAATGGAATAACAGTTTTCACATCTTTCTACGCTTAATGATAGCTAACATGCACATATGCTATCTGTGGTTTGCTGTATCAAGTGTTCCCTGACTCATCAGCCGTCATGCTCTATGTAAAACATAGGAACAATTTAAATATTCCAAATGTTTAATGATCAGAGTAGCTCAACATTTTCTGTGAATTTTGATGGATTTTCCTTCTCGTGTATTCCTACCTTTCTCTACACCTTCATCTTCTTTTTGTAACACGTCTGTACTCTGACATCTTATCCTGAAATATTTCTTACTGAAAAATACCAAAAATATTTCTTACTTGTTCATTCGGAAAACTATTAAATATTATTTGAACTGACCCCGATGATGTGACAATTGATGTTTTCCTTTCCTTAATTTTGAGAACCACATTTTTCTTCCTTGCTGTAGTGAAAAACACTTTGGCATCTGAATAAAATGAACAGGAGTTGGCTTGAACTCTGCCTCTGGCCATGACCCCCTGTATAAGGGGCAGCATCTTCTTGAGCCTTTCTTCCAGTATCTATAAAAGATACATTTTTGGCCTGAAATCCTACAGTTCTAAGTCAATCTATTTCTACTCCCCAAAATATTGACATAGTTTCTTTGTCTTGACAGATGTCCAGAGTCTACACGGCCAGAAACTGTGAGACCTTGTTTCCTCCCATGCAAGAAAGACTGCCTTGTGACTGCTTTCAGTGAGTGGACACCATGCCCATGGCCCTGCCAGCCAGGTAGGTCCTGGCTGCTCTTATCTTGCTTTCTTCTCTAACCATTTGATTCATCTCCTACTACGTAATAGGCGGGAGGTTGTGCAAAGTGAGCATCTTTTTCATTCATCTGTGTTAGCTTGACAACCAAGTGAGCAATGGAGTAAAAATAAAGTCCTGCATGTGAAGTTCTAACTTCTGTACCTGGAAAAAGAAAATATACTCAGACATGCTATGTCATGATTTCACTGGTACACATTCTAAGAGTACACATGACCTACTGACCTGTATCTTGAAGACCTTCAGATAGGTGAGATATATTGACTGCCATTTTCACTCCCTCACTTTAAACATTCATTCCTATGGGATTTCTTCTGAAGCATCATTACCACCCTAGAGCTGCTATGCGTGCTCGACTCGGATTCATATATTTAATAACCTATAGAGCTTAATCACTGTGCTTAAGCTGGTAATTAACACAGCCATGTACAAAAACAAGAGCAAATGTGGCAATAAGCCTTGAACAAGCACAGACTTTAGAAATATAGGATTTGGGGGTGTTGTTGTTTTCTGGTTGTGCCTGAGTATTATCCAGGCCACTTAAGACTTAAATCTCTGTTAAGCATATCAGACTAAGTCTTCTCCCAGACTTCACTCAGTTTCCCAATGAGCAGTATCATAGTTCTTGAAGTTTGGACTTTGTCTAAGCTTCAGAGTTAACAACCTGTTCTTTTCCAGTAGTTTCATACCCTGGGTCCTGGTCCCTGAGACTTTACTCCTAACACCATAAGAGAAGGAAAACAGAGCAAATGCAAGAACAGTAAAAGCATTAGACATGGTGCCCTGAGAAGATCGATTATCTCACATCCTCTCATGATCATGATGATGCTTTACATGTGCAACATATGACTTATTCTACTGCTGGACCAGCTCTCTGGAAAAAGGGACTGTTCAGTTGTGCTCAAAAACTTGTATGACACTGAGCACTTTCTTCCCCCCCTAGAAAGTCACACCCATGGTTCGATTGGGTTTCCTCCTCTTTGCCTCATCTCCAGTAACACTTCATTAAAGTGATAAGGTAGGGCCACCATTGCCACAGATCCGATGGGCAAAGGGGTCTTGAAGACGTCCTCACATAAACTCTCAAGTCGTTGGCTCCTGCCCTCAATGTCTTATGCTACAGAGAAGGCACCTGCCTATGCAGTTTTAGATCTTGCTTGTTCACCTTTTGAACATTACCACAGAGTTAATAAAATAGCTCTGCTCAAGGGCAGAATCTGGAACAAATATATTGAATAAGAAGGAAAGTAGAGGATTATATATCTGATCTCTGGGAGAAGAAAAATGCTAATCTCTCCCAGGAACTCTCCATCATTTATTTTCTGAAATGAGGATCCAAAGTAAATGAATCCGATAAACAGGGGTTGGCGTAGCCAGGAGAGACATGGGACAGAAGCCTCCAATCTGATCCATGTTACAGGCAATACTGAAAAACCTCGCTTGAAGATTTACTAGAAATATAGAATAATTATTGGGAAAATGCAGTTAATGGTGGAATATATGAGGAGAGAGGGTTAGTTATTTCTCTTAGCTTCTGACTCATCAGGAATTAACATGGTCCCTTTGTTCAATATTTATAAAGTAGAAAAAGTGAGGTAAAGAGAATACTCCACTGGCAGCCTTGCTGTAAGAGACCTGTCACTTTGGAAGCCAAGTTAGTTTAGTTGAGTCAGGGAACCCTGGGGACCAGGGATCACTTCAGTTACTGGTTCTTTGTGTAGTCTGCAGGGAATAAAATTTGTCTTGATTTTCAAGAGTTCTTTTCTAACCATGGCTGAGGGTTTGATTACCACGACTTGTAAGATGAGTGTTCTTTGGGCAACTTTAAATTTTACTCCCAATTTCCAGAGATTCAATACATTGTTTCAATACTCAGCATTGTTGTGATTATAATTTCTAAGCCCCAATAGTATCTTTTTCCCCTCCAACTCTTCAAGCCTAGATAAGTCCTTTCACACTTTTGTAGCCAAGGGCCTGAAAGGGTAAAGATTCAATTTTTAGATGTCATCCAGCTTCCTATTTACACTTGAGTTTAGCCCAATACCTAGAACTAGGTATTAAATAAGTGTGAGTTAATTAGAGGACACTAAGACTACGATGATGGGTGGGTGTTTTTTTTTTTTTTTTTTTTTTTTTTTTTTGTGTGTGTGTGTGTGTGTGTGTGTGTGTGTGTGTGTAAAAGTGGTCTTTTAAAACTTGTTATTCTTAAATGCTGTTGCCCCTGAATCATCTGGAAGCATAGCAAAATGTAGATTGCTGGATTTATGCATAGGACTTTGGGCCCAGTAGCTATGGAAAGGTGCCAGATACTTGCAGCTGTATGAAGCTTAAAAGGTGACCCCTCATCCTATATTCCAACACCTGGTCTGCAAGTCCTTGAACACTCCCTGCTTTCACTCTGGGAGTGTCTTTGCCCACTTCTCCCTTACAATTTCTTTCATCTAAAAAAAATCCTCGGACTGGGAGAATTTAATACAGTAGGCCCATGGCTAGGGTTGTGTTTACAAGTTTGGGATCACAGACTTAGTACTAGTCTCTTCTGCCTCAGTTTCTTCACTTGTAAAATGAATTTAGCAATTCCACCTGTCATAAGGAGAATAAGCTTAGACCGCTGCTTCACACATAGTAGATATTAGATAGGTGACCAGGACTGCTGGTATCTGTGCTGTGGGAGGCTGACATTGTAAAGAGATGCTCAACTGTGAGTTTGAGTCCAAGTGGTGGAATTTCTGTTCTTGAGACTGTCCGTCAAGGAGCACTTTGAGGAATGGGACTTTAGAGTGATACATTTCAAACCTCACATTGAAAGCATATCCCCCAAGGATCTTGTTAAAGACAGATTCGAACTCAGCAGCCCTGGATTTGTTTCTCTGGGTTGTTTCTTCCTAAGCTCACAGCTGTTTCCTATACACTGGGTGCAAGACTCTCAATAGAGTGGAATTAATTAACAATTTCTTGGTAAGAAAATGTCATCTTCAAAGTTAACAGTGAGTTCATGGACTTGGGCCAGACCAGCAGGTAAATGCACAAGTGAGGTGGCAGTGGGGCTGAGTGGTGTTTGTCCCTACTGAAAACTCAGGTGCTTTCCAGGAGGAGGTCAAACTGGACTAACTTCTAACTTTAGGACACATGCATTTATGACTCTAGGTTGGGCCTTCAAAGTTGAGGGACAACAAGATATATTCCACAAACTTGCCTTTGTGGTGGAATCACTGGAGAATCTGTTAAAAATAAAATGTCAGTTACTGGATTCTACTGTCAGACATTGTGGCTTAATACATATGTGGTATGATTGGGAAATCACGAGATTATGTTGAATCTCCAATCTAATCCATTCTAAACCCCGAGAAAAGTCACGGTGGTTCAGAAGCCTAGAACATTAGCAGTGATTTGTATCTTAGCAATGAGTGAGCTGTCTCAGGGTTTATTTTTGTCCTGGTTAGAATTACGAGCTAAATCCCTTAGCCTGAAAGCTATTTTCAAGCCACAAACAATCTCTGCCTAGTAGCCAAACAGGTTTCTTTTCTCCTTCTTCCTTATCTAAGCCTGTCCTTAAAGCATTAATAATCACCCCATATCCTTTCTACGCAAATCAAAGCTCTATCGGGAATCGGCCCTGTTGTGACCTCTCTAATTTTTAAGCCCCTGTCAAAAATTATCGGATGCTTAAGAAGCTTTTCCTGTCACTTTTCTTGCTCTATTATCCATTCGTCAGCCTGCAAAGCAAATGTCTGCCGGAAAGGACCCGATGTTGGCTCACTAATGACAAGTGCAATATCCTTCTTGCAGTCTTTCTCGCCCCTGTGGAATTTCCTCAGTGTGCTCCTGTCTGAGGATCACCTAAGACCACCTTGGGGTCAATCTCTTCAGGTTAAAGGGGCAATTACAGCATAAAAACTCTCCATAGAAAATTCTTCTAGGTGATGTGGGTAAGAATCATTCATTCAGAGCTTAATATTTTACAATATATCTTCACATATGTTTTAAGTCTACTAGAAGGGAACATTGCTGATTTCTTATTGAAATAATCATCTTAGTCAATGTCATTATTATCATACTTCATGGAAATTCTCCTGCCTCAGCTCTGGAATGATAGATATATAGACAAGGGTTACTACACCTGCAAGGTTTTTCATTAAAGTCAACGACATTGTTCCTACAAGATTTCTATCAGGCTGCATTGTATGGGATTTTCTTTGCATTTTCAAACTTTAATTAGGATATGAAATTTCAGACACAGACATGTATAACTTAATAAAATGTTAAATATCCTGTATTAATAATTAATACAAAATACCCCATGACTCCATAGAACAGTGATCACACCATGAGGTGTTCTGGCTTTGTCTAAACTTCCCAATTTCATCTCCTCTCTTGAATGCACTAATTGAAGTATTTCCCAGATGTATAGACCACTTTATAAAAATGAAGGATATGGAGGAGATAAAGTTATTAGTCTGGCGAATGAAGTGAATCATACACAAGGCATATCATCTATAACTTCAGGAAACCTTGAAGTTAGTAATTAATTATTTTCTAATTTCCTAATTAAAGGCCAAGGGAGAGCCTCCTGCTTTCATCTCGAGGAGTGGGCTGGATGGCAGAGCCATGGTAACAGGAAGGCCCGAAGCTGCAGCCTGTGCTGAGAGCCAGCAGGAAACTTCATTTGATGGTTTCCATTCTCTCCTGTGTCAGCCATGGGAGTTAAGTCTTGAGTTTCCAGATTCAAAGACAGTGGTTTACCAACCACCACAACAAAACAAAAACAAACAAACTAAAAAAAATTGGGTCATAACAGTTAAGATTATAGATTCTTTGTAAGGCTTTGTTTTTGATGCTTTGCCTTGTTTGTAAATCAAGCTACCCCCCCACCAGCCATTCCCTTGCTCCAATTCCTTTATTTCATCTCAACTTCATGTGCTTATTTCTTGTTTTTCAGAATTCTTTTATCTTTATGCGTATAGGTGTGGAGTCATCTGAGTGCTGAGGCTGAAACTTCCTGATCCGCGCTCCACAATGGGTTTTTCTCTGGTTTTATCTTGTGCAGATACTGTCACAATTGCTGAGTTCATCTGTGCAACTTCTCTGCCGTACCTAGAGCACACTATGTCCTTGTAGTCATCTACCACCATCTTAAGCTCTTTGTACCTCCTCTTCAGTGATTATCCTCAAGCCCCTGGGGTAGGGTCATGATAGAGATGGCCCATTTAGGGTTCAGTGCTACATAGTCTCTTATTTTCTATATATTGACCAGTTGGGGATCTCTGTGTTAATCTCTATCTGATGCTAAAAGAAACATCTCTGACGAGATATGAGAGGTGCACCAATTTATAGATATAGCAGTAAGCCATTAGAAGTTAACTTAATAATGTTTATTTGGAAGAATGATAGTAGGTTCTTCCACATAACCTATAATCTACCAGCAAACAGGTATTAGCCAAATGAACATTTCAAGGCATGGGTTCCATCTTGTGGAAAAGGACAGAATCAGAAAAATCAGAAAGTAGTTGGTTAGTCCCAAAACATTTCTGCCACTACTATACCAGTGAGCATTTCCTCCCAGGTAGGTTATTGTGGCTTACAGGGTCCACAGCAGGATAAGATTCATGATTGCTCTTGTCTATTTCCACACATTGTGCTTTCTGGCTCTATCAAAACTAAAGAGTAAATTTGAAGGAACCTGGCTGGCACTGGCTTGATTTCTCCATATTTTATGATTTAGTGGGTGATACTTTTAGCGATCAGATCTTAGCATCAAGTTCTAGGAGGTAACAAAGAACAATGACCTTAATCTGTACTGTTTGAGTGTCTATGTCACCCTACACCAACAACGCCAAAGAGGTAGGCTACTGCTACCACTGGCCTTCGAGCCTAAGGTGTCTAGGGGGAGATTTTCCTCCATTTTAATGTTAGGTAGTTCGAACTCTTTCTCTCTGTGTGCACATGTATATTTTAGGGAGATTCTACATCCATAGGCTTTCATGTGACTTTTCCAAAATTCTTTAGGGTTAGGTGTTTCTCTCATGTTCCCTTCCCTACCTCTTCTTCCTCACCACCATCCTTCCTGCCCCATCATTCCCCACTCCACCTTCATACCAAATGTGTCCCATTGCCCTTCTACTGAAGCATACTCTGCTGGACTCCTGACTTCCATAGTTTCTCTGATTAATACACATGTTCAAAGATTCAAAGATAGTATCATAAATTCTTGCACTAATCTCCCTGCTTTAAACCTTGAGCTGAAATTACAAGTTACTTGAAACTTGCTGAATTTCGATTTCCTCTTTAAGGTGAGGAAAACTAGTGCTTATTTAATAAAAATGTTATAAGGAGGCTGAGACATATAGAAGCATGCCAGGCTCGTGAATATATATTATGGCCTTCATATTATTATTATTATTATTATTATTATTATTATTATTATTATTATTATTATTATTATTACTATACAATGATGAAGATCATGACAACTACTATAAAGCTTCCTGAAAGGTACTTTTGTTATCAGGATATCCTGCATTATTGATTCTTTTCTATACTGAGATTATGAATTTGTTTCAATATCTCTATTTTCCATAGATGTACAAATAAACAGCAAGGAACAAGAATTTTCAATTATCCAATGACTGGAGTAGGATGAGTGTTATGATTTGTAAATTAACTGTCTTTTTCTTAAAGCTTCATGTTTTGAAAGCTTACCCCACTGTGGGTATCACTCTTTTGGGAGAATGTGGAAATTGTAGGACTAGTCCTTACTGTAAAAGTACTTCATTGAGTGTTTTCTTGGTCAGGAATATCTCTTAAACAACTTTGTTCTCAGCCTTCCCTGCAATGATGCTTGTCCCACCAAATCCCAAAAATAACAAAGTTCAGCCCAGAAACAGAAACCTCTGAAGCATGTGATCCAAAATAAATCCTTTCCCCTTCTAAATTGTTGTCAGGTTTTGTCACAGTGATGAGAAATCCAACACAGTGGGCCCTCAGTAATTAAGAGATGAATGTATTAATGAATTCCAGGTAATTTCCTCAATCATTCTCTGTCTTGAAATTTCACCTCTACAGATTATTTGGCAAATCCAGGTTGGTTAGGACTGGTCATTTTGAGTGACTAAAGTTAAGATGTGCCAGCCAGAAATTTAACATTCCTCCTAGTCAAAGCATACAGGTACAAACTTTCCATTTCAGGCCTGTCATCCTCCCTTCTCTTCCCTTCCCTCTACAGGACCATTCAAGCCTTTATCCATTTGAGCAGTGGAAAATAAAATAGTAATTTATTCCCAAATAATTATGGCTCTGATGTACTTGAGTAATCAAGTTCTCAAATCCAGAACACTGGTCTCAATATGATGTTGAAGGGAATTGTTTTTCTTACTCAATAAACAAAGCCCACAGCCGAGTTATAACCCTTATGAAATTTAAATAATCTTTTCTCTTCCACAGTGTTTTGGTTTTTTCCCCCCTAAGAAATCAATTGAGATGTGTAGCTCTTTTGTGTCTCTCAATTCAGTCCTGATATAGAGAGTGCCTTTGACTTTGTGGCTGCCACTAGGTGTAAACTTCTCTCTTTAGTGTGTAATTTAAAGCCCATAGATCACTGTATAGTACCAGGGCTCAATAAATATACATTATAATTTAGTAGGGGGAATGGCAAACACTTAGGTTCATAGAGATTCCAGTTTTTAGTCAACCTCCTGCCAAACCATGGAGTTCTTGCATGGAAATCTCCCAATTCATACTGAGTACCTGGTAGTGAATGAAATTTTCCCTTTTAAAATTTGGTTAAACTGTTTTCCTGCCATGAGATTTTTCTAAAAGTGTGACATTTCTTTCTGTCTATTAAAAGTTAATACATCAAATACAGTATTATATACATGTGTATATCTGTGTATACATGTATGTGTGTATTTGTATGTTTGTGTATATGTATGTATGTATGTATGTATGTATGTATGTATGTATATGAGCATTTGCTCATATTCTCCTGACCATTTTGTCTGAATTTGGAGAACCATGGCTTAGAATAAGAACTGTTGCTCAAGGATCAGAACTCCTCATCTTACAGGTTAATGTTCATCCAGGAAACATTTCAAAAGGAAGCCCCATTCTAGACTCCCTTCCTGTTGTCCCTTTTCTTGCTTTTCTTCCTGAAATAAAAACTCATATGTAATTATGAACACTTGGAGTCCTGAGTCATCATCCAAATTCTCCCTTCCCTCTTCCGCTAGTCTCAATAGGTAAATATAAGCTTTGTTAGCAGGTGAGGAACCAGTCTCAGAAGATGAGTCACTGCACTAGGTTTCTTAGTATGTTCTAGGTCAGGCAAAGCAGGCATCTTTGACTCTTTAGAGTCATCCTTAATCTTAATCTTGTTAGACTATTCTTACATCAAGAATTTGAATAATTGTGAAGTAGATGCTGCACCTTATACACTGCACATTATCCTCTCTCTCCTCCTCCTCCTTCTTCCTCCTCCTCCTCCTCTTCCTCTTCCTCTTCCTCTTCTTCTTCCTCTCTTCCTCCTCCTCCTCCTCTTCCTCCTCCTCCTCCTCCTCCTCCTCCTCCTCTTCCTCTCCTCCTCCTCCTCCTCCTCCTTCTTCTTCTTCTTCTTCTTCTTCTTTGTCTTCTTCTTTTTTGTCTTCTTCTTTGTCTTCCTCCTCCTTCTCTCCCTCTCTCTCTCTCTCTCTCTCTCTCTCTCTCTCTCTCTGTGTGTGTGTGTGTGTGTGTGTGTGTGTGTGTGTGTGTGAAGCCTGCAGACTTCAGAGCTGTAGATTATGCATGTGGTCGTGCTGAGGTAAACATACTTATGTCTCTGAGTGCTGGAGAGCCCAGTTTCCTTAGGGACAATAGAAGGCTTGACTTGGGGATGTGCTCCTTGGAAGTCAAGTAAAGTATCATAAAACACAAGAAAAGCCTGCTCCTTCTCTGGTTAGAATGATGGGGGCTGGGCTATGAGGGTGATACAAACATACATGTGAGTGCATATATATGTATATGTGTACGGAGGCGTATCCAGGATTCTTAGACCCCATCCATCTTGTGTCTCTGACACAAGGTCTCTCCCTAACTTGGAGTTCTCTATGTAGATTAGGCTGACTGGCCAGCAAGCCATGGAGATTCTTTAGCCTCTTCCTCCTTGGTACTAGGCTTGCAAGTAGATACCACAAGTACTTGGCTTTTTAAATAAATATTCTTGGAGTCAAACTTAGTACCCATGGAGGCCCCACACACTGCTTTCACGTGCTGTCCCACAGCTGTCAGTATGTTCAGTGACAAAGGAAAGTCTTTTGTTACTCTTCACTCTGTATGTGAAGAAACATTCTCAAGAGAGCAGTGGTGACACAGAATCCCCAAAGGGATACATTTTAACTCAGAAGTTCCAGCGCTTTGCCCAGTGTCCTATAGTCAAGAATGGAAAATTAAACACATTTAACTCCTAGGAAATCATGGGGCTTTGCCTCATCCCACTGTTTCTTATTGAGTTTCTTATTGAGTTTATAAGAGCTATAATTTATTGAGGCTAAGAGATTATTTAAAATTTTTTGATTTCCTTTATGATTGCATTTTTCATATATTCATGGGATAAGGTTGACATTTTGATAAATGTCTATATGGTAGAATACTTCAATACACTAGTTAACATATCTATCACCTTACTTGACTATAATTAATAATGTGTATTTCAAAATGCTAGGAAAGTAGTTTTAAATGTTTTCATTAACCTATTTAATTCTTTTCTCAACCTTATGTGGGAGCATTGTTATTACTTTGTTTACTGTGTAAGTAAACAGAAACTTAAATATAGAGTCCCAATTTGCAAAACTAAGATGTATCAAAAGCACTTGGAACCCTAAGACCTAAATGTTTATATAGCCACATACATTTGGATTCCAGACATTGAAACTCTAGGCTTCAGAGCTATAAATTATGTATGTCGTGCTGAGGTAAACACACCCATGTCCCTCCAGGAATGATGGTGAGCACAATTTCCTTAGGGACAATAGAAGTCTTGAATTGGGGAGGTGCTCTTTGGAAGTCAATAGTAACATAATAGAAAATACCAAGGAACACTTGATTCCTCTCTGCTTAGAATGTCTTTGTCATCACTCCCTGCCCAAATCACATCAAACTGTGAACTCTTTTCTACAAAGCCTGCCCTGACCCTTCAACCAGAAATAACCATCCTCTCTCTCTCCTTGGTCCCATCAGTCTGTGTGGCTGCTTGCCTTGGAGCTCCCACACAAACTGTTTGTTAGCCTCTGTGATCTATTGTTTCTTGCTGTTCCCACTACCTAGAACATATAGTCAAGACAGAGGATAGATTAGAACTTACCAAACCAGACAGATGCCAGCTGTTTGAAAACTGCCAAAGTAGTCCTACAAAACTACAATAGGAGGCCTGCAATACTTCCCTATCACTTCCATTGGGGTCCCCGGGCTCACTCTAATGGTTGGCTGTGAGTGTCTGCATCTGTCTTAGTCAGGTGTTGGCAGAGGCTCTCAGAGGACAGTGCTACAGGACTCCTATCTAGAAGCAGTTCTTGGCATCAGCAATAGTGTCCAGGCTAGAGGGGTGAGGTAGGATTGGGTGGGTGGGGGAGTACCCTCATAGAGACAAAGGGGCGGGGGATAGAAGGGGGCATTGTGAAGGAGAGACCAAGAAGGGGGACAACATTTAAACTGTAAATAGATAAAATAATCAATTTAAAAAAAAATAAAGGAGGCCTATACTTGTAAGCAAGCTTCATGCTAGCCGCAGCATGATATGGACTTAGAGAATCAGATTCTTTGATTTCCTAGTAAGCACAGCTAAAGGAAACACATTCCATATTGCCTGTGTATTATTTACTTATTCATTATTTCCTATGTCCCCCATCTCTATATTACCCATTGTAATGAAAGTATAAGCCTACTCATGCAAGCAAAGCTTTGTCTACTGCTAAGTCTTCCAGATCATTTCCCACTGAGTCTCAACTTTCAACAGGACTTACTATCTGAGACACAAGCTTCTGTTTTCAGTAAATATGGCCTAATGAAATACGATGCAAGATAGAATAGGGGCTTCTTATTTAAAATATTAAATAGAAAATGACAGTCACAGGCATCCTTTGTAATCATGAGTTACCCCAATGTAAAATAATTGAATCTGGACCTTAAATTGACTTTCAAGGATGCCCAGCTCAGAACAATACAGCTCTTTTTTTCCACCCTAGAAAATTCCGATTCGGATATTAGAACTAGACCCTCAATATCTGAATTTTCAGACAAACTTCCCCAGCTATTCTAGAATATACTGGAGTTTGAAAACCACTGTGTTGGAGCAATAATTTAAACATTGACCATCAGAATTTTTAAAGAGGCATAATGACCACTTATTTACAATCAAATCTATTCAGTCCATAGGAAACAAAATCATTAAAGCTTCATTAGAATAAAAAGGGGGCTCTTGATTTGAAGTTATAACATGACACTTGATATGTTTAGCGGTTAGAAAACAAAATACATCTTGGTGTTTTGGAAATAGAAATGCAGGGAAAAAGTGAGCTTTCACTTAGAGTCATAGTATTTGCTCTGTTCTCTCTCTACACTCTCATAATCTGGAAAGACCACCCAACTCAACACTCAACCTCAACAAAGACATCTCCTTAACACTTTATTGAAGCATTCAGACCCATAGATGGGCTTTGGGTGGTCTAAGGTTCAAGCAAGATTCTTCAAGATGCTCAATATTAGCTTTGGAGAGAACCTCTTCTCCCAGTTACCAAAAGAAAGACACTTGTCTTCCAGTTACTGTTTTCATGCTGATTCTCAGTTCTTAGTAGCCTCTTGGAGTAGATGGACTCCGGTAAAGTCCTCCCTTGGAGAGGAAGGAAGCAGTGATGTCTGGGGCAGCAGGTACTGATGCTGGGCATGCCTTCAGATGGACTTTGGTGGTTCAGGCTAGATTCTCCACAATGCTCAAACTTAGCTTTGGAGGGAACTCCTTCTCCCAGTTATCCACCTACCTGTCCTGTGTGGTAATCTACAGGTGAAAGGTATCAAGTTTTGAATAAGAAAGCCAGCTATTTTTCATTGCACAGCCTCAAGCAAGGAAGAGAGCTGTTGTAAAATAGATAGAAATACAGAGAGGGTAAATGATGCCCAGAGAGGATGGAGACCATAGAATTCTTTATGTGGAATAGGATTTGAGAGCAAAAAAAGCACTAGCCATGAGCATCGCCTGGGCCAGATAGAAGTTGTATTTCAAACAAACCAAATATACATTCTCTGTGTCTTTCAATTCCTACCCAAATGCCTCAGCTATGATTCCTATTTCTGTCATAAGAAATGTTGTTTTACAAACACAAAACAGCATACCAAGCAAAACCAAAGCAAATAAAAAAAATCAAACAAAATCAATAAATGTGAATTTGGTGGATGGAGTTTCAGCTCAACCTGGAGCCCACATCCTGCCTCGTTTTGTATATAAACATTGCTTTAAAGC
The DNA here is from genome assembly GCF_011064425.1 of Rattus rattus. Classification (NCBI taxonomy): domain Eukaryota; kingdom Metazoa; phylum Chordata; class Mammalia; order Rodentia; family Muridae; genus Rattus; species Rattus rattus. Next base: position 5,861,997 of record NC_046163.1, on the reverse strand, counting down.
CCTATTAATTTTCTTCACTGAATAGCCAAGCTATATTACCATTTCTAAGTTCTGCAGTATTCGTGGATATTCAGAATGATTTACTGTTAATACAGGTTGCAGAAATGTGACTTTTTTCAAATGAATATTCTTTTTTCATTCAAAATGCTTTTACTTTGGGTTTGTTTCATTCTCATACCTGTATAAGCCTCTGTGGGTGATACAATATAATTCTTATTTGTATATAGAAATAGTTGCTTTTCAGAAACCAAGAAACTCATGTTAATTAATATTGTATTTTTAGACTTTCAATGTACTTCCAATGAACAAATACAATAAATTAGTTTTGAGTTAGCTAGAATATTACATTTATTAAATATTTTGCAATTGAAAAGAATAAATTATTTTCTACTTCCTTGGCTTTGATCCCATTTTAATATGATTCTAAATTAGAATGCAGCTTCCAGAGAATTTGACTCACTGAATCAGCTAATACAACAGAGAGTTTATAAACTATTTTCATTGTTACTACTCTAAGAAAGCCCAGAGCTAGAAGGTGAGTTAAATGTTGTGTTTTTAACATGTCAATTTGAAATTTTGGATTTTATAAGATAATCAAGTAATTTATATAAAATAATAAACCAAATGAGATTAAGTTCATATTTAAAAATTAAGTAAATTGCTCATGTTTAAGATCAACGATTTGCAAATATTCCCTAATGAAAAAAGTCAGCCCTGAATATTCTGTAAACATCTTCATGTTGCTTCAAACTCAAGTTTCTACATAAAGATAGATTAGATGGAATATCTAAATGGCAGGTTATCTCTGATAAGAAATAACATATCCCCAAAGAAGTATGTCACATGTAATGGGAAAGCTGTCATTTAATCTTTCCAAGCTAAATTTAATTTGCTGATATGTAATCTCTGTTATTATGACTTTATTTGAGACCTCACAGATAATAAACCGACACACATGGCCACAAGTTCTTTTGGGACTGTGCTTAGTGCTAACTTCTAAAGAATGTGTATTTTTTTTCATACGATATCTACTGATGAATTGCACTGACATTTGACAATATTTGATCTAATTATACCCGGTCTCAGGCATCCCTCTGATTTGTTCTTGTATAGTAGAAAGCACTTGAACTAATGAAACTCTAGAAGAATTATGGTGGCCTACTGGTGTTACTACTGACAAACTGCTTTAGTTAAGCTCTGTCACAGGCCTTATTTGTAACATAGATGTAGGATGTACTATTTGTGAGACAGAATGCCCAGAAGATATTTCTATCCCACGCAAAGGGGCTAGGGTATTAGTAGCTGTTTGGAATAATTCCCTCCATGTTCTCTGTAATCTGTTTCCTCTTTGTGTATGTAGAATCCATGGACACTCAAACTGAAGCCTCAAGAATTAAGAGTTTTAAAAATAAGATACTTAGGAGTTTGCATGCTCCTGTGTGTGTTTAAAGAGAGAAAAATTGCCTTTCAGTTAAAAAAAAAAGCCAAAACGAGTCAGTTTAGTAGTTACATATTCAGTTAAGTTTCACAGTTTCGGAATCAGGCCGACAGATAGCCAACATAGTCATTCTTCTTGGACTGTAAGGATTCCTGCGTTTTTCTACACTCTTTCTTTCCATTTCAAATCCCACATTATTGAGAATTAATGAGTGAAAGCAGAGAATAGAAAGCTGCTCATTCCCAATTTTGTCCCTACTGTCATAGTGTACACTGGACAACTGGAGTCTCTCCTGCAACGATCAATTATATGAGCATATCAGCATATGTGCATCTTCAAAGCAGACAATTCACCCAGAAAAGGAAGAGCAAGAAATCAGCCATATGTGTCCAGTTTTCTCTCCTGGGTTCACATATTAGTGCTACACAGACTCCCTTAAGGAAGGTTGGAAGAATTTAGGGACTGAAAAGTCTAAGCTTGTAGGTTTTTTTCTGTGCTGAAGAGATCACTATTAGGAGTCCCCTATGCACTACCACTTGTGAATCCACAGCCTGCCTTGTAAGCTTTCCCTCTAACCCCTTGCTATCATCCATCTTCTCCATCTATTTCAGATTTGCACATGCTGCTTCTTCTCTCAGCCTGTGCATTGGAGCCTTTTCGCACACACACATTGCTCCATTCCAATGTCATCACCTCCAAGAGATTCTGATCCTCTGACTTCAGCATTTCCTCCTCTTTCTCTTTTTCTTGATCACTAGATGACTCTTGACTTATGGAAACTGTTTGACTTTACATCTGTATATAACTATTCTACTTTTTTTTATCGTGTCAAGCCAGGAGAGGAAGAGAGGGAGAGAGAGAGAGAGAGACAGAGACAGAGACAGAGACAGAGACAGAGAGAAAGAGGAAGAGCAGAAGAGAGTCAGAGAGAGAGAAAGGAAGGAGGAGGAGCAGAAGAGAGTCAGAGAGAGAGAGGAAGGATGTATATAACTATTCTCTATCAATAGAAGATATATTTCAGATCTTGAATTTTGGTCTCTTCCTGGACTAGTGACATGTGACCTCATAACCGCCTACAATGTAAGCAGAAAGACTGAACCTGAACCCTTTACCAGCCGTGTGACCTGGAGGGAATATGATCAATGCTCTTCAATGTGCTCTGATGCTGAACTATGGTGTAACGTAGCCTTAGGGCAGTGAATATCTTTGATAGCACTTGCAGCCTAGGAAGGGGTTAACAGCGAACAAAGTTGTGGAACATCTCTGTTATCTTCATTATAGCACTTGCTAATATCCTGACCTGAGTGTGAGCTGTGACTTGTGGTATTCTGAATAGTAGCTGCCAAAGTCAGTGCCTGGATTTTTATTGAGTGAATAATAGCACAGCAGTGCATCACTAATTCAGGAAATCTTATTTACTACATACCGATTTTATGATAATTGTTATTTACATAAAAGTGAATACAATGAGGACTCTTAAATCTATAGACTTCTAATTAAAAGATTAGGGAATATAAATGCATGTTTCTTTGTACCTGGAAGAAGCATTGACATGTATGCAGATACGGGTATCTTACCATAACGACATAGCCCAGGATGATACACCAGCTTTGTTACACCAGTTCACTGGGCAAACATTGGGTTTAGAGATGTTATGCAGCAGGTTTTGTGCTTGAGTACAGCAGCTGGTTGTTCTAGAGGGTAGCGCAGTTGAAACAGTGGTAAACTGCTTAGGAGCCAAGAATACCTAGCACATATGAAGGACTGATAAGAGAAATGTTCATATAGGCAATTGGCAGCTGGCAAAATATTGATGCCAACCAGAGGAATCTCTACATTATCTTGAATTCTTATGAAGCAATTTAAATTAAGCATAGGTGTGTTTATTTTTTAAAACCCAGCATAGAATATTAGGCAGCCACTCAATTAGGAGAGTGAGAATTATCTCTCAGCAACCAAACAAATAAGCATACTCAGCATCATTTAATAGTGTGTCCTCATGGCCTGATGACCGTAATTCAGCATCTTTTAATAGTGTATCCTCATGACCCAGAGCCCATTGGAAGTGCTGAGTCAACAATGCTGTAAATTCATGCTACTAGGTGGCTAAGCGAACACTCTTATATGCTTAAAGTATTTTAATGCTGAGAGAAATAACAAGAGTGACAAAGTGTCAGAAGTGCAAGAGAGAGACATTTTCTATCTTCTATGAGAGTCTCCTTCCAGTGAGGAAAATAGTTGAAGGCAGCCATGGGCTCACATCTGCACTTGTTAACATCTATGAGTAGTTTTCTGGTTCTATGCAGATGAAAGTGTAGATGCTATTGCTCAAAACTTACCAGTTTTTCAATCAAAGTCAGAAAACCAGGAAAAAAAATTTAAAAAGACCTATGTTCACTCTTCAGACAGCCTTCTCTGGGTAGCTGCTAGAAAACATTCTAAAAGAGCTATGTTAGCTCTTCAAATAACTCTTGGGATTTCTGACCAAAGTCAGAAATCCTGTTAGAAAAAATTCTAAAGGGTCTATGACATATTCTAAAAGAGCTATATTTGCTCTCCATCGATTTTCTGACCAAAATCTGAAATCCTGTTCGAAAATATCTTAAAGAGCTATGTTCAGTGTCCAGAGATCTCTAGACAGCTCATCTCTTGCTAGAAAACAATTCTTACAAAAACAAAAAACCGAACAACAACAACAACAAAAAAAAACGAACAACAACAACAACAACAAAAAAAGCCTGCTATCATTTGCTGCTAGCTCATCTCATAGAGACTAAAGTCAAGTCTTTTATTTACGTATCAATTTAGTCATTTACTCCAGGTTCCCTCTTGACCATTCCTAAGAATCAGCATTCCATAACCTTAGCCCCTTGACTCTTAGGACAGCAAGGACATTTATTTTTTTAACATTGTGAAAGAATTCAAGCATCTGCCTGCCTTTGTAAACTTAGCTAGATGGGATCTACCAGTTCCAAGACTCTTGGGCCTAAATTTGCTCTGCTCTAGACTGACCTTGAACTCAGGAATCTAACTGCCTTTGTAAGTATAAACAAAAACAAAAACAAAAACAAAAACAAAAAAAAAAAAACTTCAAGCTGAGTGAGATCTTGCCCTGAAATCACCACTCCCAACCTATTTATCTCTTTCCTTAGTATCTTTGTGGCAAGCTGGCTCATAGTGCAGTTTCCTCTCTTTTTCCAGGTCTGTGAAGCCCCTCATGTAATTCATATTGCATCCTAACATGTGCATAGTTGAGAAATTTTGTATTTTTTAATTCAAGTTTTCAGCATTCTTTCCTACAGCCTTAAGGGCTGTCCTAAAGATTATACCATTCTAACATTTTGCCGAGTCATTAAACACACCCTCTCCTGCTGTCTCTGATTATCATGGAGTCATTAACTTTTGCAGAGAGGACAATATATACATTATTATATGAATGAGCCTTACACCCACACACAGTTACCATCAATACTCATGGAGGCCCATACCCTGCTGGCAGGGACCATGTCATTCTCTTTGTTACATGGCCAAGCAGGAATTGGCATCCCTGTACACATATGATCAATATCTCATTCAAGTTCTTCAAATATCCCTCTCCCCCCAACTGAAGCCTAATTTGTATCTTTCCCCAGTATGAAAGCCACACACACACCACACACACACACACACACACACACACACACACACACACATATACACACTATCTCTCCCTCCCTCACCCTCCTTCTCCTTCCCTCTATTCCTCTCTTTTGATCCCTACTATTTTTTTCTTTTTTAAATTGCAGTGTTCAGTTGCCAGGTACTCTCTTCCATATTTCCATTGTTTGTTTTAAAATGGTCTCTCTTCCCCATGCTCCCCATATGTCTGAAGACAAGAAGATTTGTTTCCTGTTGTATTGCCAGTTTATAGAATAGTTCCTCACCTACCTGAGAGGATTTCAGTGTTTTTGGAGAATAGTCTAGAATACCTACACAGTTTTCATCTTCTAATCAGTACTGTATGATTTACAACTTCAGAATATATTACCAGGGTTGTCTGGCTGGAAGTATCTAGCAGGACCACTTTGTTCCTCATCTTCATAGAGTCAAAGCCAAGATGGATGAATGCTCGCACTCTTTCTCTTTATTGAACATGAGTTTTCTTCCTCGTTCACAGACAAAGTGTGTTTATGCATGAGAGAGGGGGGGGGAGGTCTGACTAAAGTCCTTTTTGTGCCCTGGCCACAGGCTATATATCCTCTTTCCTAATTTAGCATACTGACCTCAGAGCAAGGCTCTCAACACTACACAAAGACAATTTCCCGAGGGCTGTATATTGAAATATTTTCTCACTTTCTTGTTTTTATAAACATGCATTTATAAAATATTATGAAAACATTTCAAAGGTAATCTCAAGGGAAACAAAAAGGATTGAGTGTATAACCAAAGGAATATTTCAAGCAATAATACAGAAAAAACAATCTGGGTCTTTATTAGTATTTAGGAGAATCGGTATTATGACACATACTGTATTATCATTACACTGTCAATAATGTGACTGTAGCTGTGTTTTCAAGGACTGAACTTCTATCAATTTGTTCTGTAGCATTTGTATAGGAGTATTACAATACCTGATTTTCATTGAACTAATTTTGGTATATATGAGTGGGTTGGGTTGTAGATGATATAAGCTTACCCTTGAACTGATAATTTCTGGTGTCCATGCTATTACTGGGTCATTTTGAAAAGCTCTACAGTTTAGAAAACAAAAGATATATATTTTAAATTATTTAAAAACAAATGGCTTCTGAGTTGCACTTTCTCTGTCAGAAGAGTTTTTACAAGGATGTCTCTTGTTATATATCAATGTCTCCCTTTTCCCATCAATGAAAAAGTATGTTGTGAGTGACTAAATGGTCATTCATTGTTTTCATTCATTCACCATTTTAACCAACAACCATTTATAAGATTGCCTACTGGATTTTAAATACTACAACAAGAAAAGATGAGTCTCATTGAATAGAAGAGTCAAAATGGGAGTGGAGTTTTAATGTGTGGAGCAGGAGACTAGGGCTTCTTGATGGGGAAATGTTCTTGAAGGAGATGACCTTCTGCCCTATCTCTAGGGAAATATAGGAAGTATCTAAATGAAGAGAAGGGAAATAAATGCAATTCATGTGGGCCTGTTCACCAGCATGCAACAGTATCATTAGATAGATCCTAAACTTACTACTCCATCTCACATCACAAGTTGAATACTTCTCTTCCGAAATCCTAAACACTAGTAGCATAAAGGTTTAGGAATGTTTCTTTTTACTTGGGAGTACTTGAAAAACCATCTTGATATCTCTTAAGTTGGGAATTGACCAAACATGGTATATTTCATTAATATACATTGTATACATATAACATTATTTTAGATGGTGTTCTTAGAGATTTATATATAAGTTAAGATTCACGGTGTATTTCTTGTACTGCCCTTGATCCCTCTGACTCCTACAACCCTTCCTCCCCATCTTCTGCAGGATTTTCCAAGTTGCCCCCTAATATTTGATACTTGGCTATGGATTTCTGCATCTCTTTCCTTCAGTTGCTATGTGAATTCCTCTGTGATGATAATTGGACTAGACACCAATATAGCAATCATTTCATTGCCTTTTTTTAACCAGTAGTGTTTGGATCCACCCTAGTTTTCTGGGCTATCCAGCCTCTGGATCCTGGCCTTCTAGGCAGTGTCAAAGATGGATTTCTTTTCATGGCAATGGTCTCGAATTGGAACAGTCACTGTTTGGCCACTCCCACAAATTCTGTGCCACTTTTACCCCAGCACATCTTGTAGGCAGAACAAATTGTAGGTCAAAGGTTTGGTGATTGGGTTGATGTCCCAATCTCTCCACTGGAAGTCTTGCCTGGTTATAAGAGATGGCTGGTTGAGGGTCATATCTCCCATTACTAGGAGTCTTATCTAGAGTCACCCTCAGATTCCTGGGAGTTTCCATTGTAATAGGTTTATTCCTTGTCCCAGATATGCCCCCAATTTCAGTTGTCTCTCCTTCAAGCCTCTGCCCATACCCAATACTTTCTGTTTCCATCCACATTGTCCTATCCAGATTCTTCCTCCCATATACATGTGATATCTATGCTACTTCTTTTTCATAATAAGGCTGTTGAGGTCTTCTTGTTACTTAGCTTCTTGGTCTGTGGGTTAGAGTGTGGTTATTCTTTACAGCTAATAACAACTTATATGTGAATACATATCATGTATGTCTTTCTGGGTCTGAAACACCTCATTCATCATGACCTTTTCTTTTTTTATTCTTTTTTTCTTTTTTATTGGTTATTTAACTTACATTTCAAATATTATCCCCCCTCCCAATTTCCCCTCCACAACCCCACATTTCTCCCCCTTGCCTCTATGAGGATGGCTCCCCACCCATCCACTTAATCCTAACTCAGCCTTCAAGCATTCCCCTGCTCTGGGAGCCTCCACAGGGCCAAGGGGCTTCCCTCCCATTGATGCCCGATAAGGCAATCCTCTACTCCATATCTAGCTGGAGCCTTGTTTCCCCCCATTTATACTCTTGGGTTGGTGGTTTAGTCTCTGGGAACTTTGCAGGGTCTTGTTGGTTGGTATTATAGTTCTTCCTATGGGATTGCAACCCCCTTGAGCTCCTTCAGACCTTTTCCTCCATTGGGGTCCCCGTGCTCAGTCCAATGTTTGGCTGCATGCATCCACATCTATATTGGTCATGTTCTGGCAGAGCCTCTCAAGGGACAGCTATACCAGGCTACTGGCAGCAAGCACTTCTTAACATCAGCAATAGTGTCTGGATTTGGTATCTGCAGATGGGATGGATCCATAGTGGGGCAGACCCTGGATGGCCATTCCTTCAGTCTCTGTTCCACTCTTTGTCCTTGCATTTCCTTTAGACAGGATCAATTCTAGATAAATATTTTTGAGGTGGATGGGTAACCTCATCCCTCAACTGGGGGTCATTCTTATCCACTGGATATGGTCTCTACAGGTTCTTACTCCCCTTTTTCTTTTTAAATTTGGATTTCTTTTTATTTACATTTCAAATGCTATTCCCTTTCCCAGTTTCCCAGACATAAACCCCCAGCCCACCTCCTTCCCATTATTCTATAATAAGGGACTTCCCCTCCCCAACCACCCCCTATTCCTGACCCCCCTAACATTCCCCTACACTAGGGGATCCAGCCTTGGCAGGACCAAGGGCTTCTCCTTCCATTGTTGCCCAACAATGTTGGCCACCCTCTGCTACGTGTGCAGCTAGAGCCATGAGTCAGTCTATGTATAGTCTTTGGGAATTGATTTAGTCCCTGAAAACTCTGGTTGGTTGGCATTGTTGTTCTTATGGGGTTGAAAGTCCCTTCAGCTCTTTCAATCCTTTCTCTAATTCTTCCAAAGGGGGTCCTATTCTCAGTTCAGTGTTTTGCTGCTAGCATTTGACTCTGTATTTGACATGTTCTGACCGTGTCTCTCAGGAGAGATCTATATATGGTTCCTATCAGCATGTACTTCTTAGCTTCATCCATTTTATCTAGTTTTAGTGGATATATATGTTTGTGTATATGTACACACAGCAGAATGTTGGGCAGGCTCTGAATGGCCATTCCTTCAATCTCTGCTCCGTATCACCTCCTATGGATACTTTTGTTCCCCCTTTCAGGAAGAAGTGAAGTATCTGTATTTTGGTCATCCTTCTTCTTGAACTTCCTGTGGTCTGTGGATTGCATCTTGGGTAATTCAAGCTTTGGGGCTAATATCCACTTATCTGTCAGTGCGTACCATGTATGTTTCTCCGGGACTGGGTTACCTCAATAAGGATGATATTTTCCAGTTCAATTGATTTGCCTACGAATTTCATGAACTCATTGTTTTTGATAAATGAGTATTACTCCATTGTGTATGTACCAAATTTTCTGTATCCATTCCTCTGTTGTAGGCATCTGGATTTTTTCCAACTGCTGGTTATTATAAATATGCTCCTATGAACATAATGGAACATGTGTGTTTGTTGTATATCGGAGCATCATTTGGGTATATACCCAGGAGAAGTATAGCTGGGTCTTCAGGTAGTGCAATGTCCAAGATTCTAGGAACCTCTAGACTGATTTCCAGAGTGACTTTACCAGTTTGCAATCCCACCAACAATGGAGGAGTATTCCTCTTTCTCCACATTCTCCCCACCCTCTGTTGTCAACTGAGTTTTTGAACTTAGCCATTCTGACTGATTTGAGGTAAAATCCAAGGGTTGTTTTGATTTGCATCTCCCTGATGACTAAGGATATTGAACATTTCTTTATGTATTTCTCAACCATTCAATATTCCTCAGCTGAGAATTGTTTGTATAGCTCTGAACCTCATTTTTAATAGGGTTATTTGTCTCCCTGAGGTCTAACTTTTTGAGTTATTTGTATGTTTTGGAAATTAGCCTTCTATCAGATGTAGGATTTGTAAAAATATTTTCCCAATCTGTGGGTTGCCATTTTGTCCTAATGACAGTGTACTTTGCCTTACAGAAGCTTTGCAGCTTTATGAGGTCCGATTTGTCGATTCTTGATCTTAGAGCATAAGCCATTGGTATTCTGTTCAGGAAAATCTCCTCAAGGCCCATGTGATTGAGACCCTTCCCCACTTTTTCTTCTGTTAGTTTGAATGTATCTGGTTTGATGTGGAGGTCCTTGATGCACTTGGATGTAAGCTTTGTACAGGGCTAGAGGAATGAATAAATTTGCATTCTTCTACATGCTGATCTCCAGTTGAATCAGCTCCATTTGTTGAAAATGTTATCTTTTTTCCATTGGATGGTTTTAGCTCTTTTGTCCAAGATCAAGTGACCATAGGTGTGTGGGTTCATTTCTGGGTCTTCAATTCTATTCCACAGATCTACCTGCCTTTCATTGTACCAATACCATACAGTTTTTATCACTATTGCTCTGTAATACTGCTTGAGGTCAGGGATGGTGATTCCCATAGAAGTTCTTTTATGGTTGAGGATAGTTTTTGCTATCCTGAGTTTTTTGTTATTTCCAAATGAATTTGCAAATTGATCTTTCTACCTCTATGAAGAAATAAGTTGGAATTTTGATGGGGATTGCATTGAATCTATAGATTGTTTTAGGCAAAATGGCCACTTTTACTATATTAATCCTGCCAATCCATGAACATGGAAGGACTTTCCATCTTCTGAGTTCTTGTCATACAGATCTTTCACTTGCTTGGTGAGACTCACACTGAGGTATTTTATGTTATTTAGGACTATTGTGAAGGGTGTCATTTCCTAATTTCTGTCTCAGCCTGTTGATCCTTTGAGTAGAGGAAGGCTATGGATTTGTTTGAGTTAATTTCATACCCAGCCACTTTGCTGAAATTGTTTATCAGGCTTAGTATTTCTCTAGTGGAACTTTTGGAGTCACTTAAGTATACTATCATATCATCTGCAAATAGTGATACTTCATCTTTTTCCTTTCAAATTTATATCCCTTTGATTTTGTTGTTGTTGTTGTTGTTGTTGTTGTTGTTGTTGTTTTTGTTGTTGTCTGATTGCTCTGGCTAGGACTTTGAGTACTATATTGAATAAATAGGGAGAGAGTGGGCAGCATTGTCAAGTCCCTGATATTAGTGGGATTCCTTCAAGATTCCCTCAATTTGGTTTAATGTTGTCTACTGGTTTGCTGTATATGGCTTTTACTATGGTTAAGTATGGACCTTGAATTCCTAATCTTTCCAGGACTTTTATCATGAAGGGTTATTGAATTGTGTCAAATGCTTTCTCAGCATCTAATGAGATAATCATGTGGTTTTTATCTTTCAATTTGTTTATATAGTAGATTATATTGATGGTTTTCCGTATATCCCTGCATACCTGGGATGAAGCCTACTTGATCATAATGAATGATAGTTTTGCTGTGTTCTTGGATTCGGTTTGCAAGAATTTTATTGAGTATTTTTGCATCGATATTCATAAGGGAGATTGGTCTGAAGTTCTCATTCTTCGTTGGGTCTTTGTGTGCTTTAGGTATGAGCATAAATGTGGCTTCATAGAAGGAATTTGGTAGTGCTCCATCTGTTTCTATTTTGTGGAATAGTTTGGATAGTATTAGTATGAGTCTTTCTTTGAAGGTCTGATAGAATTCTGCTCTAAATCCATTTGGTTCTGAGCTCTTTTTGGTTGGGAGACTTTACTGCTTCTTCTTTAGGAGTTATGGGGCTGTTTAGATGGTTTATCTGATTCTGATTTAACTTTGGTACCTGGTATTTGTCTAGAAAACTGTCCATTTCCTCCAGATTTTTTGAGTTTTGTTGAATATAGGCTTTTGTAGTAGGATCTGATTTTTTTTTTAATTTCCTCGGATTCTGTTGTTATGTCTACCTTTACATTTCTGATTTTTTTTTTAAAATTTGGATACTGTCTCTGTGTCCTCTGGTTAGTCTGGCTAAGGGTTTATCTATATTGTTGATTTTCACAAAGAACCAGCTCCTGGTTTTATTGATTCTTTCTATAGCCCTTTTTGTTTCCACTTGGTTGATGTCAGTCCTGAGTTTGACTATTTCCTGCCTTCTACTCCTGTTGGATGTATTTGATTTTTTTTTGTTGTTGTTGTTGTTCTAGAGCTTTAAGTGTGATGTCAAACTGTTAATATATGGTCTCTCTCCTGTTTCTTTTTGAAGGCACTCAGAGCTATGAGTTTTCCTCTTAGCACTGCTTTCATTGTGTCCCTTACGTTTGGGTATGTTGTACCTTCATTTTCATTAAATTCTAAAAAGTCTTTGATTTCCTTCTTTCTTTAATTTCTTTCTTGACCAAGTTATCATTGAGTAGAGCATTGTTCAACTTCCATGTACATGTGAGCTTTCTGTCATTTTTGTTGTTATGGAAGACCAGCCTTAGTCCGGGGTGATATGACAGGATGCATGGGATTATTTCAATCTTCTTTTATCTGTTAAGGCCTGTTTTGTGACTGACTATATGGTCAATTTTTGAGAAGGTACCATCAGGTGCTGAGAAGAAGTTACATTCTTTTGTTTTAGGATGAGATGTTCTATAAATATCTGTTAAATCCACTTGTTTAATTTCTGTTCCATGATCTGTCCATTGATGAGAGTAGGGTGTTGATATCTCCTACTAATATTGTGTGAGGTGCAATATGTGCTTTGAACTTTAGTAAGGGTTTTTTTTAATGAATGTAAGTGACCTTACATTTTGAGCATAGATATTTAGGATTGAGCATTCATCTTGGTGGATTTTTCCTTTGATGAATATGAAGTGTCCTTCCTTATCTTTTTCGATGACTTTTGGTTGAAAGTCAATTTTATTCGATTGGTTTTATCCAGATTGGTTCTTTGGACCATTTGCTTGGAATGTTCTTTTCCAGTCTTTTATTCTGTGGCACTGTCTTTGTCTCTGAGACGTGGTTCCTGTATGCAGCAAAATGCTGGGTCCTCTTTATATCCAGTCCGTTAGTCTGTCTTTTTATTGGGGAATTGAGTCCATTGATGTTAAGATATATTAAGTAATAGTGTTTGTTGTTTTCTGGTATTTTTGTTGTTAGAGGTGGAATTATGTTTGTGTGTCTCTCTTCTTTTGTTTCATTGCAAGATTACTTTCTTGCTTTTTCTAGGGTGTATCTTCCCTCCTTGTGTTGGAGTTTTCCATCTATTATCCTTTGTAGAACTGGATTTGTAGAAAGATACTATGTAAATTTGGTTTTGTCATGGAGTATGTGGGACCAGTTGGTTTCTCCATCTATGTTAATTGTGAGTTTTTCTGGATATAATAGCCTTGGCTGACATTTGTATTCTCTTAGGGTCTGTATGACATTTGCCCAGGATCTTCTGACTTGGATAGTCTCTGGTGAGAAGTCTGGTGTAATTCTGATAGGTCTGCCTTTATATGTTACTTGACCTTTTCCCCTTACTGCTTTTAATATTCTTTCTTTGCTTTGTACATTTGGTGTTTTGACTACTATGTGACGGGAGGAGTTTCTTTTCTGGTCCAATCTATTTGGAGTTCTGTAGGCTTCTTGTATGTTTATGGTATCTCTTTCTTTAGGTTAGGGAAGTTTTCTTCTATGATTTTGTTGAAGATATTTACTGGCCCTTTAAGTTGGGAGTCTTCACTCTCTTCTATACACAGTATCCTTAGGTTTGATCTTCTCACTGTGTCATGGATTCCCTGGATGTTTAGAGTTAAGAGCTTTTTGCCTTTTACATTTTCTCTGATTGTTGTGTTGATGATTTCCACAGAATCATTTGCCCCTGAGATTTTTCTCTTCTATCTCTTGTATTCTGTTGGTGATGCTTGCATCTATGATTCCTCACCTTTTTCCTAGGTTTTCTATCTCCAGGGTTGACTCCCTTTATGCTTTCTTTATTGTTTCTACTTCCATTTGTTAAATCCTGGATGGAGCTGTTCAATTCCTTCACCTGTTTGGTTGTGTCTTCCTGTAATTCTTTAAGGGATTTTTGTGTTTCCTCTGTAAGGGCTTCTACTTGTTTACTTGTGTTGTCCTGTAGTTCTTTAACGGAGTTATTTATGTCCTTCTTAAAGTCATCTATCATTATCATAAGATGTGATTTTAAATCCAAATCTTGCTTTTCTGGTGTGTTTTGATATCCAGTATTTGCTTTGGAGAACTGGGCTCTGATGATGCCAAGTAATCTTGGCTTCTATTGCATAGGTTCCTGTGCTTGCCTCTAGCCATCGGGCTGTCTCTGGTGTCTCAGCTTTTCTTGCTGTCTCTGACAGTGGTTTGACCCTTATATAGGCCTGTGTGTCAGCACTCCTATAGACTTGATTTCCTTCAGCTCGATCGTGGAATGGAGAGCTGCTCCTTGGTTTGTGTGACCTGAAGCCTCCAGGTGGGTTGCTTGATGTAGAAGAGTTGTTCTTACCTCTGCTCTCAGGTGTGTAGGCACTCCTGGTGACTGTCTTTCAGCTCTTGGAGCAGGCAGATACTGGAAGGGTCCTGCCCCTGACAGCTCCTAGGTCCCAGTGCCCAGAGGGCATAGATAGTATTAGGTGATTTCCTCTTGTGCCAGAAATTTGGGCAGAAAGTAGTTGTTTCCTCTAAGTTCTCTGGATTGTCTGCACTTCTGAGGGTCCAGCTTTCTCCCCCACAGGATTTGGGTACAGGGAGCTGTGGGTCCAGTTCAGTTCAGGTCTGAACGCAGGCAGAAAACAGCAGGTTGCTATTGCTGACTGCTCCAACACTGCTGTGTCCAGAGGCCACTATTCAGTTTCCTCTTGAGCCAGCAATGAGAACAGAAGTGGCAGTCTCCCCTGAGATTTCTGGATTGTCTCCACTTCTGGGAGTTTATCTCTCTCCCCCACAGGATTTGGGTGCAAGGAGCTGTGGGACCAGTTTTCAGTTCAGTTCAGCCAGCAGCATGATATTTTCTAGTTCCTTACACTTCTGGCAAATTTTATGATGTCATTGTTTTCAATAGGTGAGTAGTATTCCGATAGATGAGTAATATTCCATTATGTAAATGAACCACATTTTCTTTATCCATTCTTTGGTTGAGGGACGTCTAGTTTATTTCCAGTTTCTGGCTATTACTAATAAAGCTACCATAAATGTAAATGTGCAAGGGTTCTTGTTTTATGTCCCTTTGGGTAGATACCCAAAAGTGGTAAAGCTGGGTCTTTTGGAATATCAAGGTGGGTAATGGTGTTAAAGATTTCTTTAAGTGATTCTCTCCAACTTTAGATCGCTCTGTTGAGAACTCTATGCTTAGATCTGTATTCCATTTTTAATTTGAGTATTTTGTTTATTGATAACTAGTTTCTTGACTTCTTTATATATTTTGGATATCAGCTCACTGTCAGATGAGGGATTGATGAAGAACTTTTCTCATTCTATATGCTGCCATTTTGTCCCATTGATAGTGTCCTTTGCTTTACAGAACCTTTTCAGTTTGGGAGGTCCCCTTTATTAATTGTTGGTCTTAATACCTATGTAATAGGTGTTCTGTTTAGGAAGTTGTCTCCTTTGTCAATGTATTCAAGGCTATTTCCCTCTTTCTTGTCTATCTAGTTTAATATACTTGGTTATATGTTGAGGTCTTTGTTCCACTTGGACTTGAGTTTTGTGCAGGGTGATAAATACAGATGTATTTTTTATTCTTCTACTTGCTGACATCCTGTTAGACTAGTGCCATTTGTTGAACATGCTTTCTTTTTTCCATTGTATAATTTTGGCTTCTTTGTCAAAAAACACTTAAGTGTCCATAGGTGTGGAGGTTTACTCCTGTGTCTTTGCTTCTAATATATTGACCAACCTATCTAATTTTATGCCAGTAAAAATCCACAGAATCAACTAAACTGGTCTCACAGGTGCTCACAGTGACTGAACCACCAAACAGGGAGCCTATATAGTACTGATGTAGGCCCTCTGAACATATATGTTCCAGTTGTACAGCTTGGTATTCTTGTGATAATCCCATGAGTGGGGTCAGTCTCTATTCTCTGACTCTTTTGCATGTATCTGCTACCCTTTCTTCCTCCTGGGGTTGCCTTATCTAGGTACCTAGCCTTAATATCACTTGATATGCCATGAGTAGTTAATATCCATGGGAGGCTTTCCCCTTTCCAAAGAGAAGCAGAAGAGTGGAGGAGGTGGGAGGAGAAAAGGAGACCTGGGAGGAGAGAAGAGAGAGGAAATTTTGGATAAGATATAAAATATATAAACAGATAAGTGATAGACAGATAAATGATGATAGATGATAGAGAGATCATACATACATACATACATACATACATACATACATATATACATGCTGTAGAATTTCCCACTTGTGGCATCACCTCAGTACTCACGAACTTTCAAATTTTGAAACATTTTTATTTTCATGACAGAAGTTCACCCCATGCCTAATTATTATGCTTCAGGGCCTCATTAATGAGATATTCCTTCCCTTTAAGGCACTAAAAGATAATTTCCCGAAGTAAAATTGTCAGATACCAATACTTCATGAGTAGCTACAAAAATAACTAAAATTCAATAAAAGCATATCATGTGCATACACATATCAAGAGTCTTTGTGTACCTTTTGATAAAACCTATGATGGAAAATGACAAACATCAATGTTTTGATTTCATAGCTGTTATCTTAACCTTCCCTGCTATTATCTCTCAAATAGAAATCATACTCCTATGACTTATATTTAATGTTCATGCTATTCCTGATACTTTGTGCTCAGTAGGCCAGTTTATATATGTATACATATCCTGAAAGGGAAATGGAAAAGCCACAATTTATAGAGCTGAGATACAATGGCTGATGGTAGCTTTCATGCACAGCAAACTTCATTAAAACAAATGGTCATGCAATCCACATCACCCTCCTGTGAGGAAAATGAATGGATTTAGAGGGCCAGGTTATCCAGAGTTTTCTGCTACCTATGCCTCTCTAAGCTACAGTTTTCCTTCTTCTATGATCTAGAAGCAGCACTGCATGCCATCTGTCCTTTAACACAGTCTCACACATAAACAGCATCCCTTTCTGCCCTCTAGGATATAAAGCATTACTAGTTATTGTAAAGAGTTTTCCTAAAGAGATATGTACTCTCGTATCCCTGACTAATGGTGTGGACAGCATCTTGAGTTTCTGTTCCAGAGGGCATGAAGGCCTCTATAACCCGTTTGTATGCAGCACAACATAGTGTTTTGGTCTTAATGCTGATGGAGGACAACATATTAGGAACCCAGTAACAGGCAGCTACTCTTCACCTCATCATATAAAATGAAAAGAGGTCAGGACGGGGACAGGGGATAGACAAATTTCTGTCACATCAGCACATGTTGACAAGAAAGAAAGACAAGTGAAACACATTGATATAAATGGCATTGTTAACTCCCTTGTTTCTAGTAGTCATTTCTAATTCTACCCATTACAACATACTTGGTTTGAGGGCAGGTTGCAGTTTTAGATGTGTTAAAAGCTGTGATGATTGACTCAATGTTTTTGTCCATGTGGCTTGGCTAATCATATCATATGTTCCGGTTCCTGTTTGACATGGTGAGTAAATAGAAAACTTTGCTGAAAGTGTGCAAAATCAGCTAGTCTCTCACCCTGAAAACTTTGCTTGTTTTTTAATATGACAATTTTTTTTTTTGGCTCCACACAGACATTCTGATTCAACTATTTGGGCCGATGAGTGAGGAGATTTGGAAAAGTGTCTCTTGAGATCCTAATGTGCAGCCACTCTTGGCAAACTACCTGAGATAAGAAAACCTTGATGAGGCATGGGTGACTTGAGAGATGATAGAGAGAGACCAAACTCAAGGACTGTCGCTACTGGATAGGGACTAGTTCTTTGAACTGTAGTTTAAACTGTAGGTGTTTTAAGAGCAGCTTGTTTTGGGGTGACTCATAACAGTGTGAGCAGGGGTGTCTCTGACTCTATCTGACTCTTGGGACCCTTTTCCTTCTGGGTTGCCATGCCCAGCCTTGATATAAGGGTTTGTGCCTAGTCTTAGTGTATCTTGTTATATCATGTTTGGTTGATATCCTTGGAAGGCTTTTCTCTTTTCTGATAGGAAATGGAGAAGTGGATCAGGGGTTTGGGGGTGGGGGAGAGTGAATGGTGGGGAAACTCTGGTAAGGATATAGTGTGTGAGAGAATGAAAAAAAAGGAGCAGCACTGGTCACAGATAGGAAGTAGAAGCAAATGGAGAAAGCCCCAGGACACTGAAAAATGTCTCTTAAGCTTTATCAAGTGGATGGCACTCACCAAAGAGAGAAAAATGTTTATTTGTCTTGACTCTTATCTTGCATAATTTATGCAAATATAAACATGAATTGCTCCCTCTGAAGAATATGTGAAAGTCTTATCCAGAAAACATTTTAAGCTCACAGGTTGGTTTCTTTCACATTTGCAAGATGCTTTAAATCCCATTTACTCAGACATTCCTAACAGCTGCCCTGTGAATTGACCAGGCAGTATTACCCACACAGGACAAGTAAGAAAATTGAAGCTCTGAGATGTTAAGTGCATTGCCCAAGGTCATCTAGTAACTCAGTAATGAACTGGGATTAGGCACCACAGCCCAGAGGTCCTGTCTGTTACCAGTACCATTGAATTTGGTTTCTGTTGCAAAGTGAATGATGATTATGAAATTTAAGAGTATAGGATGTGGGTTTTTTTTTTTTTCAGGCAGTGTTTCAAAGGGAAACTAATGCATGGATATGCTAAAACCTGTTTCCAACATTCCTAAAATGTTTGTCAGAAGAGTTTGGCTTAATTTTACCCATGTATAGATGGGTCTTTGGCTTCCTGTGTGTCTTGAGATTCTTCAAGGCCGTGCTTTTATGCTCTGCTCCAGCACTAAGCTGAACACAGAGGAACTACACGAAAACCTTTCTACATGCAGCAATGCTGCAACAGCTCACTCTTTAAAGACCACTTATGCCTCTATTTCTCCATGAAGAAAGAGACTACAAGGCTGGTGGCCTTTGAAAAATAGAGTTTATCTTATCATTTCTAAACTCATTTAAAACTTCTATAAAAGTACGTATAGAGAACATTTGCATTGTTATTTGCCCATTGAGCTTTTCTGCTGCAAAAAAAAAAATCATAATGTATGTATGTATATTCCAGTTTCTCACAGAGAGTTCAGCTGAGTGACCCACAGATGCCTGATAAATATTTATCAACAATGACAACATTGCAAGTGCTAAGTGCTTCCCTCTGAGATCTCGAGACTCCTGATAATCTGTTACTTAAATGGGAGAGGGACTATTACTAAATTCCTGCTTTTGTTCATTTTCTATGAAGGAAGCCAACTCTGACAGCTTCAAGAGCTGTGATGAAATGGGAAAGAGGGATCCTCTGGTGTATAATTAATTAGAGGAGAGAATGTACCTCACATGTGATGTAAAGAGTATGGGCTGCCTTACCTCACACCACAGTCTTTATCTACAACCTTGACCTGAAAGCTAGCTCCTTGACAGTCCAAGAGTGAGCTCCTTTCTTTCACACTAATGCACTCTGTTGATAGGCTGTTGATTCCCTTTCCCATGTAGCATTTATTTGGAATGCTTCTGTCATAAGCACACATCTGAAGTGTACTTTTCTTTCCCTTTAGTCTTTAATTTACTGATACATGAAAAAGAATTCCAGGGACATCAAACAGTACTTGCTATTTGGATGAGCTGCTTTCTCAAATGAAATCCTGTGGCAAAAATTAAGAATGCCCAGTTGGCCAGTTACCAGACCCAGTGAATAATTTGGGGAACAGCTATATAGAGTATCTTTCACATACACTTAAAATAAAATCCTGGGCTTCAGAAGAAACAACGTGTGTGTGTGTGTGTGTGTGTGTGTGTGTGTGTGTGTGTGTGTGTGTATACCATATTATATTATATTGTGTTATGTATTATGCTATTTTATATGAGTTATATTATAGTCAAATAGGTGGCACTGGTGATGGTGTTTGTCTGAGGAGTCAACATATTTATGCAAACTGAGGCACTTGTAAAAGCGAACCAGAAAACGATTGCAATTTAAGCCAAGATAGCAGCATTAACCAGAACCTCTTTCAACAAATATGGTGCTGATCGTCTCATCTCTTCCTCTTCATTTAAAGGGGAAGGCTTAGCTCTCTGGGAACATGAGGTAGGGAGAAGTTATTCATGGTGTCTTCTGCAAGCACACAAGAGGGAAAACAGATTAGTTTGTAACTTCCCTTTAACTTTTAGAAAACTACAGATGATTCATTATCGGAATGTTTTATTCACTTTGGTTTCTTTACTCTTACCTTACTTTTTTAATGAACTAAAATTACATTTTAAAAAAGTCACCATCCTGAGCAGCGTGCCTGTGCCTTCTATGCAGTTTCTCATGAAACCTTCACATCAATAAAGGACAAGATTATTTTTTCCAGTTTTACATCCAAGGTCTCATAGTTAGGGTTTCATTGCTGTGAAAAGACAACATGACCAAGGCAACTCTTGTAAAGGAAAACATTTGATTGGGGCTGGCTTATAATTTCAGAGGTTCCGTCCATTAAAGCACGGCAGCATGCTGGCAGACGTGGTGCTGGAGGAGCCAAGAGTTCTACATCTTGATCTTGATCTAAAGGCATTCAGGAGGCACCAGCCAATAGGAGGGTCTCTTCCACACTGGGTGGAGCTTGAGCACGAGGAGCCCTCGGAGTCTAACCATACGTGGACACACTTCCTCCAACGAGCCCACACCTCCTAATAGTGCCACTTACCACGTGTGAAACATAGTCAAAGCATCACACAGGGGAACTTGCAGTTAAAGGAAAGAGCTGAATTCTCGTAGCTACTGGGGTTTCCGAGGGGTAGCTGATGCAAGGTGCAGTTAAACATGGCTGCTTGTGAGAATATGAATCTTAAAATGTCACTGGGATCATGATTTTGGCTTCCATATTAGCTAGAGAGGAATTAGCAGCTTATTTCTTTTGGGGGATGGTACACTCTTTCTGTGAAGGTGAGTTGGCAGAAAAGGAAGGGTTCAAGGTCACCTGCTTGGAGGAGTCTCAGTGCCATGGAGCGCTGCAATCCTTGAGGTCTAGCAATAGTTGGGACATTTGAGATGCAAGGGGCAGCATTAGATGCCATTTGGAAAATCTGAATACTGCAGGTGGCATTACAATAATTACCCTGCTTTGCTAATAGGTGGCGATCCTGTTTTATTTTTGTATATATATTGGTCTCTAGGAGTCTCTCGCTGTGTGTGTTCAACTCCAACACTGGGTCACATATCTTCACCCCTGCTCTACTGTGCATGTTCCCCATGCACGGTGGCATGATCAACCAGCTATAAACTTAATGTCTATCTTTATTCTACAATTCTTGAATAACAATCCAGCATCAATGATCAAAGCTCCTGGCATTTAATCCAGTGTAATATTCTCTAGTTTACCTAGATGAAAAAACACACAGGTCATTTTTATATATCTATTTCTTTTGATTTTGTTGCCGTTAATGCAGGGGATTGGTGGTGCAGGCTCCCACTGTGACTCTATAAATATCCCTTAGTGTTTGGAACCCGCTCACATATTTCTATGTTAAATATAATTCCAATCTTTAAATTGTCATCTTTTCTAAATGTTATTTCTTCCCACTATAATTAATAACTTAAGCTTAATTATCCCTGATGGCTTAGTGATGACAGAACATGCATAAATCAAAACTGGATTTAAGTGAATTGTTTGTTAGCTACAATCATTCTTAAGCAATTGTTTATGTTTGCAAATGAGCACTTTAATTTATTGCTATTTTTCATAGGCCTAATGAGGTGGGAAATATCACTCACATTACTGACATGTAAGCCTTCTACAGATAGGTGGGCAGCTGAAGAACTATTTGAAAGGGAACATGAGACCATGAGCTGTGATTAGTATTCTTTCCTCTGGAATGTTCCCTCTTTTAATAGAAAGATCATAGACTTTATATGATCATAGATCATATGACCCTGCTCAAAATCATATACATTTCCTTCATTTAAATAAAGTGGACATTGTTTCTCACTCTATGACTATTTTACCTGAATGCTAATTGATTGTTTTTACCATAGAAACTATCTTTTTAAGTATACTACTGAATAGCCACTGGACATGGCTACCATTGTAATGTTTACTGATTTTGAACAATTCTATCTAGAAGTGAGCTGTGAAGGCAGTGTGTGTGTGTGTGTGTGTGTGTGTGTGTGTGTGTATATGTGTGTGTATGTGTGTGTATGTGTGTGTATGTGTGTGTGTGTGTGTGTGTGTGTGTGTGTGTGTATATGTGTGTATATGTGTGTGTATGTGTGTGTTTGTGTTGTGTGTGTGTGTGTGTGTGTGTGTGTGTGTGTATGATACAGGAGTGTGAATGAAATTCATTAAGCCCTGCTGTAGGTCTATCTTTGCCAGGTTTTCTCTTTGTCTCTATCCCTTTCTCCCTCCCGCCATCCCAAAACCCAAAACAGTTCTTTCATTGGGGTCGTTTGGAGGTTAAGGGGTGAATGGATTATAGACAGGAGTATGAGCAACTTACTAGTGACTATACCATGGAAGAAAAAGTCTCTCTTTTTGCTCCCTGCAAACCATTAACAGCCTGTATATCTCTAGGGAAAGGACAGACCTTTCCGTAAATCATTGACTATCTTCCTAGTGTTGTAAGGCAACAGCGCACATTTCTTCCCATTATCATTGATATTTCTTTGAAGTCTGCTGTGGTAACACCTGAGCACGTGCCATGTGGAGCCTAACACCTAACTATTGTAAGGAGATGGCAATTGAGAGGAAAATCCACTGAGACAGGAGGACTGTAATGGATGGAGACTACGTAGATGAAGATAGGAGTGAGGACTAGGGCTGGATCTATTGGTTAGTGAACGGCTAAATAAACACTAGAGGCCTGAAAATATATAAGCAAATATTTAAAACTGGAAAATTAGTGAAACTTCAAATTTCCATCATTTACAGCAGAAAGGACATGTTCTATTAAAGGTCAGACATCAGGAAGTATAGACAAAGGCAAATGATTTGGAAGTCATCACCACAAATTCAATATGGAAATAGAACAGTGAAAAGCGGGCCATCTGTAGAGGGAAGCAGAAGTAGGGGAGTTGTGGGTCGGTTGCTTTTCTCTATAAGTCTTTTTTATTAATGATATTTTTGAAAATCCATGTGCATACATAATTGCTACACACATTCTCTTTGTCCTTTTGTTTTGCTCCATTTAGTTTACTGGCGTTCTGAAAATTAACTTATTAGGCTGGGTAGGTCCATTACCTGTCCCATGTCTACCAATTAATTCCTTTGTCTCCTGTCCATGTCCCTTCTCCATTCTTCGTCTCTCCTAGGCTGTCCCCACTCACACTCCGTGCTTCCATACACGCATATGTCTCATTGAAGGCACTGTGGCTTCCTCTGTAAACTCCTCACACTGCCACATCTCAGTCTTTGCTCAACCTTCTTTCCAAGAGCTGAGACAGTTTTGTCCTTTGTGTTTTAGTTTTCCCATATAGCCTTCCAGGCTTTTCATGAACTACCTTTAGTTTCCTAAGCCAAAAACAAATGCTTTCTCTGTCTTCTGACCCTGCTCACTCTCCACAAGGCTTTTAACTACTGTGGTTATCTCTGGCTCCTTTTCTTCCTGTTTCATTGTAAATTCTGTTATATTAGAATTGTCTTTGTAAATCTAGTGCTGGTATTGTATCTTGAAAATCATAATTGAAGTTATTGGTAACAATGAAGCATAATAGACATTAGTGGTGGATGCGAAGGGCATCTGAACACTGCACTGAGTGACGTGTCCAAGGGAACACTGTCGTCTGTCTGTTGAGGTTCCTACTAATACCTCTCAGGAAAACGTTGAAGTACGCAACACTCTGTCCCCATTCTGTTTGATTCTCTTTCCCCAATATAATTATTATAAATACAAAATAACCTAATAAACTAATATCTATAAATTAGACAATATTAGAATTAATAATTTTTAAAAATTATATTTAATTGTTCATTTTAAAATCCAAAATCAGCTTTCCTCTCCTCCCAGTATGTGATTACACAAGTCCTCCTCCAATTCCTCCTTCCCCTTCTCTTTTGAAGGGGAAGCCCCCTCTGGGTGTCACACACACATACTATCCCTCTCCTGCTCATCAATTCACTACAAGATTGGATGCGTCCTCTCCCACTGAAGCCATACAAGGCTGCTCAGGTAGGGGTGTGGGCAAGAAACAGACTCAGGGACACCACTGCTCCAGGTGTTGGGGATCCCCATGAAAGAAAGCTGCCCATCTTCTACATATGTTCAAGAGGCCTAGGTCCAGCCACCAAGGGTTTAGGTTAGTTGACTCTGTTGGTCTCCCAATGGAGACCTCTTTGGGTCCTTCATTCTTTCTCCCAAATCTTTTGTAAGACTCCCTGAACTCCACTAATGTTTGAGTCTCTGCATCTCTTTCCATTAGGTGCTGGGTGGAGCTTCTCAGGACAGTTATGCTAGGCTCCTGTCTGCAAGCATAACAGAGAATCTTTAATAGTGTAAGGGATTGTTTTCTGGCTATGGGATGGGTCTTGACTTGGGGCAGTAATTGGTGGGTCATTCCCTCAGTCTTCACTCTATCTTTGTCCCTGCACATCGTGTAGAAAGTACACATTTTGGGTCAAAAGTTCCGTGCGTGGATTGTTGTTCTTATCCTTCCACTGGGAGTCTAGCCTGGCTAGAGGAAGTAGCTACTTCAGGATCCATATTCTCTCACTACTAGGAATCTCAGAGTAACCCCCATAGACCCTCTTGGGCCTTCCTAGGTCTCTGGTACATCCTAGATATTTCTCCTCAGAGCTGATCTTTCTCCTTTCTCCCCTGTTCTCTTTACAAATGATTTCCCCCATGCCATCCCACTCCCCTTTCTACCTGTTCTTCCACCCAGACCCCTCCTTCCATTGACCTCTGATATCTATTTTGTTTCCCTTTCTGAGAAAGATTCAACCATCCTCCCTTGGGCTCTTCTTGTTATTTGACTTCTTTGGGTCTGTTGATTATAGCATGGTTTTCCTGGACTTTATGGGTAATATCCATTTATAAATGAATATATACTGTGTATGTCCTTTGGTCTTTGAGTTACCTCACTCAGGATGATATTCTAGTTCTATCCATTTGCTTGTGAAATTCATGTTGTTCTTATTTTTTGTCCTCTTTAATCGTTTTTACTGAATATTTCATTTATTGACATTTCAAATGTTATCCCTGTTCCTGGTTTCCCCTCTGAAACCCTACTATCCCATCCTCTGTTCCCCTGCTTCTAAGAGGGTGCCCCACCACCTACCCACTGCCCCCCACCCTAACATTTCCCTACACTGGCACATCTAGCCTTCCCAGGACCAAGGGCCTCTTCTCCCATTGATGTACAACAAGACTATCCTCTACTACATGTGTGGCTTGCAGCCATAGGTCTCTCCATGTGTACTCTTTGTGTGGTGGTTTAGTCCCTGGGAGCTCTAAGGGAAGTGGGATCTGGTCGGTTGACATTGTTGTTCTTCCTATGAGGTTGCAAATGCCTTCAGCTCCTTCAGTCCTCTCTCTAACTCTTCCATTGTGGATCCTGTTCTCAATCCAGTGGCTGGCTGTGAGCATCAGCCTCTGTATTTGTCAGGCTCTGACAGCCTGACAGGACACAGCTATATTAGGCTCCTCTTCTGTCAGCAAGCACTTCTTGGCATCTGCAATAGTGTCTGGGTTTGGTGTCTGTATATAGGATGGATCCCCAAGTGAGGAAGTTTCTAATGGCATTTCCTTCAGTCTCTGCTACACATGTTGTCTCTGTATTTCCAGCCTTGAATATTGTGTTCCACCTTCCAAGAAGGACTGAAGCATCTACACTTTGGTCTTCCTTCTTCTTGAGCTTCATGAGGTCTATGAATTGTATCTTTGGTATTCCCAGCTTTTGGGAGGTCACTCACCTCTTCAGGTTGTCTTAGGCAGACCAGTTGGGGTGGTGGCCAGATATGGCTAGAATGGGTGGTCAGACAGGGTTCCAAGGGGGTTAATTTTGGGCTTCCAATGGTTTCCACCAGCAGGCAGGATGCTCTTAGGGTCCTGCAAGGCTCCTCTGACTAAGGAGCAAGCCGAGAGCTAGGCAATGAGGTTTATGCCACTTACTTCTGCAGGCTTTCCCAGGCCTAGAATTATTCATTGAAGATGAAGAGTTTCTACTGAATAGAGCAGCCTATAAAGAGAAACTTCGTATTGAAAAGGATGAACAATGGGAACCAGGACCTTCAGGTGCTGTTGAGCTGAAGGAGTGGATATGAGCTTCCCACCATGATATGATGTTCTTATATCACTCGAAATGTAAGATAGAAATATAAAAGATGTTTGGAGCTGGAGAGATGGCTCAACAGCTAAGAGTACTTGAAGGTCTTGCAAAGGGCCAAGTTTGGTTATTAGTACCCACATGGCGCTCACAGCTGTGTGTAACTAGAGATCCAAGGGTTGGATGCCCTTCCCAGGCACCCATCAGGCATTCATTTGGTTCATACATACACATGCAGGAAGATGCTCATATACAAAAATAAAAATAACATCAATCTTCTTCTAAAAGCTGTTTAAATTAAGATGCATTAAGACAGTGGAAACATTTGAATTTACAGTACCTCAGTGTGGAGCTTTTCCCACAGGAGAAAGATTGAGCACTCACTCCCAGCACTTGCAGCTTTCATCGTAGCTTCCCTTTACAAATATGCTTAGCTGGACTCTTTTTCACTTTCCTTCCAGATGCTATCTGGATTTGATCTGCATCGATGTAACAGGGGCTATATTTTTATTTCTCATTTCCTGCAGGAAATACCACAATAAAACAGTCCCGATACAGGATTATCATTCAGGAAGCAGCCAATGGAGGTCAAGAGTGCCCAGATACCTTATTTGAAGAAAGAGAGTGTGAAGATATCTCATTGTGCCCTACATACCGGTAATTAGTTCCTTTTGGATTATCATTAGACCTGAGCATAATTGTACCATATTTTCTTTCATGTATGGTTGCTTAGTGAAAATTTTAAGTTGTCACATTTTAAAACTTTAAATATTCGGTAATTTTCTTTTCTTTACTAGAATGTATTCATAAAAAAATGAAGAATGTGAATACCTAATTACCAAGAGAGTAAACCTGGAGCATGATTGATAAGTGAGCTACTGGAACGCTACCTCATCTGCAGTCAGATTTCTGGAGAATGATCCAGAGAGAGATAGAATGTGCTTTTATTTTTTTAATTTTTTATTATATATTTCTTTACTTACATTTCAAAGGTTATTCCCCTTCCCAGTTTGCTGTCCATAAGCCCCCCTACCCTACCCGATCCTCCCCCTTTATATCCCCCTTATTTCCCTCCCCCATATTCTCCTGCACTGAGGGTCCAACCTAGGCAGGAGCAAGGTCTTCCCCTTCCCCTGATGTCCCAATATGGCTATTCTCTGCTACATATGCAGTTAGAGCCCTGGGTCAGTCCATGTACAGTCTTTTGGAAGTGGTTTAGTCCCTGGGAGCTCTGGTTGGTTGGCATTGTTGTTCATATGGGTTGCAAGCTCCTTCAACTCTTTCAATACTTCCTCTAATTCCCCCCAAGGGGGTCCTATTCTCAGTTCGGTGGTTTGCTGCTAACATTGACCTCTGTATTGGACATGCTCTGGATGTGTCTCTAAGGAGAGATCTAAATCCAGTCCCTTCCCACATGTATTTTTTAGCTTCATCAATCTTATTTAGTTTTGGTGGCTGTATAGATATGGGACACATGTGTGTCAGGCTCTGAATGGCCATTCCTTTAGTCGCTGTTCTAAACTTTGCTTCCATATCCCCTCCTATGAATATTTCCCCCTTTTTTGCTTTTATGTAGATCATTACACACAGAGAGATAAAGACACACACACATGCATACCTATGCACACATATCACACACACACACACACACACACACACAGACAAAAGAACATACATACAGACACACAGGCAGACAGATGCACATATAAACAAGCACACATAGACCCAAACAAAACAGATACACACAAACATACCTATGTAGGCACATACACACCTGAAGACATGTAGATGCACACATATATACACACACAAACACATAAAAACATAGACACACAAATACATATGCAGAGTTACATACATATATGAATAGAAACAAGCCCATGTACACACAAGAAAATATAGACACAGGCATGTAGACACACAGACACACATGGAGACACATACACACATGAAGAAATACATAAAAACACATATAAATACACAAGTACATCTCCCAACAGGCATATGTACATAAACATACACAAACACCATATTCACATAGAGTACATACACATACATAAGCACACAAATACATATGTATCTGAACATAGATATGCACAAAGACACAAAGACACACATGCATACACATATACATACATATTCAGACACACATAGGCACGCACATGCAGACACATAAACTTACATATACAAACACAACACAAATGGTACAAAACAAACCCCACTACACTGTGAGCTATATACTTATTCTGTTGTTCTCATCTTAGAACTTTCAACAAGCCATTAAAAAACAAGCTGGGTACAGCAGCCTGCACCTGTAATCTAGCACTTGAAAGTCTGAGACAAAAGGGTCATGAATTCAAGACCATCCTGGGTTTATACTTATATAAAATCCTGTATCAAACAGCAAATCATATATGTTTATTAATCCATGTAATAATGTATTCTTAATAATATTTTTATTTATTCTTGATAAATTTGATCCCCATGTACAATGTATTTTTGATCATACCTATTACCACTCCCCTCTTTTTAATAAGAGAATAGGGATAACACTTAAACCTTTAATGTTCTCTCTATCCTCCTTTTTAGAAATTGGAAAGTACTGTTTATAAAACCATATCCAAGTTTCATTTTCAAGTTTTAACCTTCCATACTTTTGGAATTTGAAAGTTAGTTTGAAATTCAGTGATAACATTACCTTTAAACAATCTTAGTTTAAAAGAAGTCAATGATTTATGATAATAGCTCATGGTTTAAAAATCATATAGTTTTACCAACTCACTCAAAAATGTATTTTGTGAACTTATTTAATGTTTTATCCTGATAATTTTAGAAACTGTGTCTTAAAGCTGCAAGTCTTAAGGGATGATTTATTCAGGAATAATGTAGTCTCATTCCTTTTCCAAATAGAGCTCATTTTAGTACAATGTAAGTGCCACTGAGAAGTTCAGTCCTACTGTTCTGCCCATGCCTCACACCATCATCCTGATTCGATGGACAGTTTGGGGAGGATGTAGATAGTCACTGGGATCGGGTCCAGACTGCTCTTTGCTCCCATAACCATGGGGCCATTGTGTAATGACTGCCAGTAATCACCCTCTTGGGCTTTGGGTAAATATTGAAACTTCTATGTCCAGACAAGCACACATGTGGAGAGTCACCAAGTGAAAAACTCAGCCAAATAAAATATTATCAGACATTTTAATAAACCCAGAATCATTAAAATCAGCAGAAATCTCAAAAAAAAAAAAAAAAAAGACACCGGTGGAACTTGGTTTTCCTCAATCCTTGCTATTTGGTGACACTTCAATTTAACCCTTCGTGTTTGAACTCGTTTTCCTTATTTACCTCCTGCAATTTTTCCAGAAATCAGTTCTGCTGTATCCGGAACCTACTTTCTCATGTGCACTTCAAACTGTGTCCAAATTAACACAACTCTCTGATCCTTGTAAAAAAGAAAAGAAAAAGAGAGAGAGAGAGAGAGAGAGAGAGAGAGAGGGAGGGAAAGAGGGAGGAAGGAAGGAAGGAAGGAAGGAAGGAAGGAAGAAAGAAAGAAAGAAAGAAAGAAAGAAAGAAAGAAAGAAAGAAAGAAAGAAAGAAAGAAAGAAAGAAAGGAAGGAAAAGAAAAACTTGTAATGTTGATCACTGTGGTTCCAGCTAGATTTGGCTATGTGAAGTTATCCTAAACATATAAGTTTAGGTGGTTTTTGTGTTGTTTTGTTTGTTTGTTTTTTTTTATCATTATCTTCTAGTTCATTCTTTTAACTGGATTAAGGTCACATGTCCAAATTCACCAAATTAGAATGGAAATGAAATGCCCACCTAGGTTGTCCTGCATAATTCAGTACATCAAATTAGAGATTAAAGAGAAAAGAGTATTATGACATTAATCTTTATACAGAATTGACTATGACAAGTAACCAAGAACCAAGGATCAAGTAACCAGAATGTTCTGGACTCAGGCTGCAAAGAATGAATTATAGTTTATAATCTCAGTTTGAGAGCTTATCAAAGACACTCTTAAAAACTCCTTCCATCTCATTCTGTCTGCACAGCTCACTAACAGACATGAATACTCTGATATTCATGTTCATCTGAGATGCCTGTGTAAACATAGCCTTAGGAATGCACATAAATCATAATGAATAATACACCATGATCCAAAAGGTGGGACGTGAGCCCATAGCCACCTTAGATACTGTGGAAGTGACTATATTGAGGGAGTGTATGGATAAATGAAGTGAATTCATTGCTTTAGAACTTAATAGCTGTATTACAGAGCAATAGTGATAAAAACTGCATGGTATTGGTACAAAGACAGACAGATAGACCAATGGAACAGAATTGAAGACCCAGAAATGAACCCACACACCTATGGTCACTTGATTATTGACAAAGGAGCCAAAACCATCCAATGAAAAAAAAGATAGCATTTTCAGCAAATGGTGCTGGTTCAACTGGAGGTCAGCATGTAGAAGAATGCAGATCGATCCATTCTTATCATCCTGTACAAAGCTTAAGACCAAGTGGATCAAGGACCTCCACATCAAACCAGACACACTCAAACTAATAGAAGAAAAACTAGGGAAGCATCTGGAACACATGGGCACTGGAAAAAGTTTCCTGAACAAAACACCAATGGCTTATGCTCTAAGATCAAGAATCGACAAATGGGATCTCATAAAACTGCAAAGCTTCTGTAAGGCAAAGGACACTGTGGTTAGGACAAAACAGCAAGCAACAGATTGGAAAAAGATCTTTACAAATCCTACA
The DNA here is from genome assembly GCF_011064425.1 of Rattus rattus. Taxonomy (NCBI): domain Eukaryota; kingdom Metazoa; phylum Chordata; class Mammalia; order Rodentia; family Muridae; genus Rattus; species Rattus rattus. The sequence goes on along the minus strand of NC_046163.1, from coordinate 5,831,007 downwards.
ACTTATAGAGGGCTTATATCCAAAATATACAAAGAACTTAAGAAGTTAGACCGCAGGGAGACAAATAACCCTATTAAAAAATGGGATTCAGAGCTAAACAAAGAATTCACAGCTGAGGAATGCGGAATGGCTGAGAAACACCTAAAGAAATGTTCAACATCTTTAGCCATAAGGGAAATGCAAATCAAAACAACCCTGAGATTCCACCTCACACCAGTCAAAATGGCTAAGATCAAAAACTCAAATGACAGCAGATGCTGGCAAGGATGTGGAGAAAGAGGAACACTCCTCCATCGTTGGTAGGATTGCAGATTGGTACAACCATTCTGGAAATCAGTCTGGAGGTTCCTCAGAAAATTGGACATTGAACTACCTGAGGACCCAGCTATACCTCTCTTAGGCATATACCCAAAAGATGCCCCAACATATAACAAAGACACATGCTCCACTATGTTCATAGCAGCCTTATTTATAATAGCCAGAAGCCGGAAAGAACCCAGATACCCTTCAACAGAGGAATAGATACAGAAAATGTGGTACATCTACACAATGGAATACTACTCAGCTATCAAAAACAATGATGTTATGAATTTCATAGGTAAATGGATGAAACTGGAAAATATCATCCTGAGTGAGGTAACCCAATCACAGAAAAACACACATGGTATGCACTCAATGATAAGTGGATATTAGCCCAAATGCTTGAATTACCATAGATGCACAAAACACATGACATTCAAGAAGGATGACCAAAATGTGAATGCTTTATTCCTTCTTTAAAAAGGGAACAAGAATACCCTTCAGAGGGGATAGGCAGGCAAGTTTAGAACAGAGGCAGAAGGAACACCCATTCAGAACCTGCCGCACATGTGACCCATACATATACAGCCACCAAACTAGATAAGATGGATGAAGCAAAGAAGTGCAGGCTGACAGGAACCGCATGTAGATCTCTCCTGAGAGACATAGCCAGAATACAGCAAATACAGAGGCGAATGCCAGCAGCAAACCACTGAACTGAGAACGGGACCCCCATTGAAGGAATAAGAGAAAGAACTGAAAGAGCTTGAAGAGGCTTGAGACCCCATATGAACAACAATGCCAACCAACCAGAGCTTGCGGGGACTAAGCCACTACCTAAAGACTAGACATGGACTGACCCTGGGCTCCAACCTCATAGGTAGCAATGAATAGTCTAGTAATATCACCAGTGGCAGGGGAAGCCCTTGGTCCTGCTAAGTCTGAACCCCCAGTGAACGTGATTGTCGGGGGGAGTGTGGTAATGGGGGGAGGATGGGGATGGGAACACCTATATAGAAGGGGACGGGGAGGGCTTAGGGGGATGTTGGCCTGGAAACCGGGAAAGGGAATAACAATCAAAATGTAAATAAGAAATACCCAATTAATAAAGATGGAGGAAAAAAAAGAAAAAGAATAAAGTCTACTATATAAGTAACTGGGGAAAAAAGAAGTTAATAGCTGATTTAATTAATATTTGATCATGACATGCTTTCTTTTTGTGTCCTGTTTTTCAACCAAACTTGGTAGTCATTCTCATTAAACAAGCCACTTAAAGGTGATCAATGATATTTTTACGTTACTGGTGATATTTTTATACATAGCTCATAAAGTGTGGACCAGGAGATAAAGTATCAGAGTTTGTGGCTTATATGAAACAGGCTATAAAAGCACAGTAACTGAAAGAACAGAAAGCACCATTAGACTTTGGCCCTTGAGTTTTCTGGAATACTGTGCAGAAATAATTTTAAGAACAAAAGCCACCCTCTCTGTGACAAAAATAGACACTTTTATTAACCTGAAGAAGATAACCAGAGAGAAGCCAGGTGACTTCCTCAGAGACCATTTCCTCAGAGGAAAGCAAGTCTCATCTCGTAACATCCATTGTTCTTCCCTAAGATGAACTTGGGGGTAAGGTCTGTCCCTAGAGTCATCTTTTGCATTTCATTGTATGACTGATGGAACTGGTAGAGTTATATCTGAATCCTAGAAGTACTATATTAAAAAAAAAAACAGAAGCAAAAATCCAGGGGCGAAAGTTTTCACCCTAAGATTTTAGGAGTTCAAACTTTGAATCATTTATGTTTTGGTGGAACACAAGGATTATTTTCTTTTTCTCTTTATATTTATTTTTTAATGATTGTAAATGAACAAGGTGATCTGTGTATATTGAGCTTCTTTTTACAGTTTTTTTGTATAAACTAAGATTCACATATAAAATATTCAAACTCCCAGAATAAGAATTGCAACTTTAATCATGAATCTGAGTTGGACAGTGGAGTCAATTGTTATTGTCCCCAGCACTTGCTAGGGGTGGATTTTTATTATTTATTTATTTATTTATTGTAACACATGCATACATTTGCACATGCATATATATATATATGTATATATACATATATACTGATATATGCACACATATGAATGTATATATAGATATAGACACATACACATATATGTGTGTGTGTATATATATACATATACATATATATATATATATCTTTTTCCTACATATATCTGTTTAAGGATGACTATTTGGTATTTGACAAACTGTCATGAGGTTTGTCTCTATACAAAAATTTCTCTTCCTCTTTCGACAGCCATTAATTTCCTAGAGTTCTTCATACAGTATTAGGACCTTTGAGTTGTTATAAATTTGTATTGTCATGCCAACTGATGTGGTCATTATGCAAGTTTTGTTGAGAGTGTTATATTGTTCTGAGATTCCTTAAGTGCATCATCCCTGTCATATATGGAAGTTATTGTTGCAATGCAGATGTCATGATTGTTTAACTGTTAGAATCTTCTGTCTCCTGTTTCATGGTATTCCCTGAACTGTATGTATAGAGTCGCATTGCAGATGTGTCTGTTGGAGTTGAGCATGCTATGGTCTGCTGTTCTTTTTATTCGGAGCTATTGTGCTTCTTCAGTAGTCCCAATTTTCTGCAGAGAAAAATTCTTTCATCGAGAGTAAGAACTACATTTATCCAAGGGTATAAAGATAAGATTTTAGAATACAGTTAGAAATGATACCAGTCTAGAAAAGTAGGAGTAGTAGGTTCTTCTCTGGGGTCTATGTCCTTACTTCCATGGGCAGCTGACAAGGCGTATAGTACCAAACATGGTTTGTTTCAAGTCTAAGCTGATGGAACTCTGGTCTTTTCTATTTCTGCATTTCTAAGTCAAGTGTTGCATGTACCTCCTCTGCATGTGTTATGCTAAAAGTTCTCTTCTGTCCCAGGTGGAAGCCACAGAAATGGAGCCCTTGTATCCTGGTTCCAGAGTCTATCAGGCAGGGGAGAACAGGCACCAGTGAGGCATGTGGGAAGGGGCTGCAGACAAGAGGTAAGCAGGGTTTTAAATAGCTGCACGTTCATGCATGGTTTAAAGTTATGTTCCTATGTACTTGGTTGTCCATATTTGAGCAAGTTGTGATATTTCTGGATTGATCTATTTATATTCATCACTAAATTTACTCTTGGCATTAGTAAGTGCTGTTAGTTAAATATCATCATTTAAACATAACCTTTCTCTGCACCTCAGTAATAAAGCAAAAATAAATAATAATAAATATATCTCAATTATAATTGACCTCAATGTCTATATTGTGAATATATGTCGGATATCAGCCAAGATGTTGAGAATATGCCAAAATTAGATCTGAAAGTACACATTACACTTTGTTTACATTACATGTTTAGGTGCTGATTAAATATATGAATGAAAACAAGTGAGTAAATTGACTTATCTTAATGATCCTAGTTGAAGCACAAGTGGTGTGTGTGTGTGTGTGTGTGTGTGTGTTTACTATGTGTAATATGCATAGAAAGACTATTAAAACTTCTAAATAGCAGTATGATAGGCTTCTGTGTCTGAAGTAAGGGCTGTTTTATTATGTACCTCTAGGAGAAACAGCAAATTTATGAAAAGCACACAATGACTTGTCGTACTCCCTTTTTTGTTTCATCCTTATTACAAGGGATAACTACATGGGAAGTGATAGGAGGTGCTTTATTCTGAAAATGCAATGACTGTGACTTCTGTCCTTCTTGCTTTTGTGGGCAGTACTGATGCCCTTCTAGCTCCATTTGCACAACTGAACCTAAAATAGCTTGGGTTTCTTCACTTGAGTTTAGATAATGACATTTAGAAATTAATATCGTCAGATGTTGCACATTGGATGTTCTTGTTTGTTTATCAAGCAACATGCTCTTATTACCCATAAAACCTTTAAATTAGTAGTAGTATATTAGTATAGTTAGAATAAATTAGTATTATAAAATTAACAGAAAAAGAATAGGTGTTTGAAAAGGCCTCCAGTATGAAAGAAGAGAAATAAAAAAATATATAGGAAGGAATCAACCAGAAAGACAATACAAGAAGTTGCATACCAAACTTCTAGAGTTCAAGAAAAATAAAACAAACATAGGGAAAATTATCAAATAAGTAATCCAAGGAAGAATACCTTTTTTGGAAAACTACATCTCTTGGTTAAACAAAGTCAAAATGATTGAAAAGGAGCCATGTCAGGCCCATCATTGAGAGAAATGAGAGAGTGATCTGGTCCCCAGTCTTCCAAAGGAAGTTCCAAGGCCATTTCCCAAACACAGGGGTTATCAGCATCAGCTTGGAAAGTGAAAGGGAACAAATCAATTCTTCAGAGACTGGCAAATGGGATCTTAGTCTATATCATATATCAAGGCAAGATTAAAATATCTACAGAAAACAAAATTCTCTGAAGTTTACCTAACTGTATCTCATCCCCAGAGGCATAATATGAGCGAAGTGGAAAACTGGGATTCATTCCTGGAAGGGAGATCATTTTGCCTGGAACAGAGAAGGGCTGGGGGGCAGGGGGGACAAGTCCAAGACCAAAGAAGTCCACAAGCCTAGCAATATGCTATTCAGGGAAATACAACACCCATCTACTACCTCGACTGCTACAAGTGCTAATTTCAGTCTGATGCTCCTGTTCTGCCCCTGCAAGGAGTCATTTCTGTGGGGATTCTCTGTGACTTACAGTGACACTGAACTCCCTCACAAAGGTTTTTGTCTGTGAGCGTTCCATCCGGTTTGATGGAGACTCTGTACATTTGGAAACCTTCTGTCTTTTCTCTGCGGATCCCCGATAGCTCAAAGGAAGCACGAGCTTAGACTATGTAGTAAATTGTCACGGGTCAGGCTTCCCTCTAGCTATTCAATGCTCTTTCAGAAATGCAGTTCACCTTGCTGAGACCTTGTGCTAGGCAGGTTTGCTCTTAGACAGTTCACTCTTAAACACCGGTACTAGCTTTGTAGTCATTTTGTCTAGCATGAAACTTTTGGGATGGTCTACAATAGCTGTTCTCAATCTGTTTGTCTCAATCCTCTGGGGGTCCCATACCAGATATACTACATATCGGATATTTACATTTCAATTCATAACAGGAGCAAAATTACAGTTATGAAGTAGCAACAAAATAATGTTATAGTTGTGGGTCACTGTAACCTGAGGAACTGTATTAAAGGGTTGCAGCATTAACGTTGAGAACCACTGGTGTAGAGCAAAGCTTAGGCATATTTATATCCTGTTTTCTAGGAAGCCTTCAAAGAGGAAACCTAGGTGTCTGTGAGATTTGGTAGAAACTCTAAAAGGAGAAAGAAAGTTCTAGTCTCTGCCTGCCAGATAAATCCATGACTTCAGTTTCCTTTTGGCCTTTTTTTCTTAATTAACTCAGCAATAGACTTAGAAGATGTGTATCTTAACCACCATGTATATGCTTCAGTATATGATGGTCAGTATTTCCAATCATTATATTTCTAGAAATATAAAGACTTGTTGCCTTATTTTATTGTGTTTATGTTGTTGACTTGTTAAATTGGTACATACTTAGAACTCATTTATGTAATTCTCTTCTGATCAAGAAAGAATTAAAAAAAAAAAGGCCAGGTGAATTGCAGTGATAGCCAAATATCAGGGCAGTGAGAAGTCAGGCTCTACTGTATCAGATACACTATGCCTCATAGAAAGTCAGACTTTTATTATCCAATTAATAATGCTTAATTTGAAAAAGGAAAGAATACAATTCAAATATTGTGACAGATGATAATATAGAGGAAAGAACTATACATACTCGTGTTTTAAAAAAAATCACTATTCTTAAAGAGGTAAATGTTTTAGTAATACCAAGAAAAAAGTGAGGGTCCTGAATTTTTAGCAGTGTGAAATTATTTGTAGAGTAGTTTTAATTTTACTACCCACACTGACTCCTTTAAGGCCGGCTTAAAAGAAGCCAGATGTTTTGCCTCTGGACTGTACCTCATTTATCAGATGTCAAGTGTTCTCTGTTATCAGAAAGACACATTGTAGAACTATAATGGAGATGAAACAGGAGATAGGGGATTGCCTTTTTGTGTCTACGATGCTCTTGACATCTTGAAGTGTCTGTACTTTTTCAGTTTACTTTCACTGAATGATGTTTATAAGAAATGAAGAAGGCCAGTCTCTAATCATTATCAAATCTTTTTATTATCTTAATTAATTTTTGACCCGGAAAGAGATGTAGATGTCTCACACAACAGTTTAAGGGAATCTGTTTGCTTTTCCTTTAAGGTGTTTCTCTACTTTTAAAAAGGCATGAAGTAATCCAGTTAAAGAGTAAATCTAGGTTACCTTTACTTTTGAGGAAAGGGCAGAGTAAGAAATAGGTAGGAGAAGTTGAAGAAACAATGTGCTCTAAAATTGTAATTGTGGTAATAATACTTGGCTCCCAAAGATAAATATATATATATGTATATATATATATATGCATGTGTACATTTATGTGTCTATTATTTCAGTAAGGTATGCTTGGTGTCATAATTTTTCATAATCCAATTTCTTTCTAGAGTCTTTAATTTGCAATTGAATTTGTAAAATTTGATTTATCCAATTTCCCAAGCTTATACAAACTATATGCTGTAAAGTCTATATTCATAGTGCCCCGAAATCAATCAATAACTTATATAAACTCGATTCACTCTCTGTGTAACAATTTTTGTCTTGAGTGGTATTCTTTTTATAGAAAGAAAGGAAGAGATAAAGATCCATTTATCCATTTAAAGGTAGCTTATCAACTACCTTGGTCTAGAAAACACATAGAAATACAGCACAAACACACAGTCTGAAAAGGTATAGACTGTGTACTTGAATGAGTACTGAAAATAGACAGACATCCTAGCTTGTCAATCAGATGTCAAATTGTTGATCTGAGTGTCTGTTTCTGACACTGTGACAAATTCACTTGAAGGGGGAGAAAAGCATATTCCCTCCATTTTTGAGGATTCAAGTTCATAGTCAGTTGACCCATTACTTTTGGAAGTGCGGTGGGGTAGCATGTCACAGCAGCCGTATGTGATGTGGAGCCTGCTCAACTCTATGACAGTGGGAAGTAAAAGAGATATTCAGGGGAGAGCCCAGCTTCTAGCATCTTCTTCTGGAGCACAGCCTCAGAGATCTGCCCCCCTATCACTACTTCCTTCTGCATAAAGGTTCCACTACCCGCCCCCCAGTGTCGAAGGCTAGAAGTCAAGCCTTCACATAAAAGCCTGGGGAAACACTCAAGATCCAGAGCACAGCCATCGGCAGCCTCTCATCAGCTTTTCTCTCCCGTGGTAGGTATATTTCTTTTGGGAAGACAAGGAACAAACTTCTAAATCTTTGCATTCTGGTTTTCCAAATAGAAGAATGCTCTTTATTACAATGGTTGAGTCTGCCTGTTCACTGACATAGATCACAACCAGAAGGTTAATTCCATAGGCTCACTGGGAGAGACGTATGTCTAGGTGTTGACTACAGTAGTTATGAGCCGTAGTCAGAGATATCTGTAGTCTTTGACTCAGTCATTTCATTTGCTTTGCATTTGTGGTTGAAGGAGGGAGGACTGTGTTCTCTGGGAAGATGTATAGGTGGTTTTTCTCAGGGTATTTCTTGACTTAGAAATGAGCTACATTGTCTCTAGCTGCAGGCATTGATAGTCAGGAATGGAGAGCCACTGAGACCCATCCCAAGAAGCCAATATAACATTTGTAAGGGGTAGAAACATCTATAGATTTTTCTATGCATTTATGGAAAGATGCGGCTATCTTGCACAGCTTTGACTCCTGGAAACCTGGTTAGGGTAATGAGAAAATGAAGAAAGGAAGGACACACAAATGCAGTACAGAAAAGCTGGTCTTGTGCTCTGATGGAGATACACCAGTGGCAGCCTTAAAGTTCAGTGCATTTATTTTATATATCCAAATAGAGGGCATTGGTTTATTGTAAATGGGTGAAGGAGGATGTACTTTGGCCAATCCAGGTAGGAGTTCTTATAGGGAAGCCAACCCAGGCTGTTGACATACAGGAGGATGCTGTAGTCTTCAATTTCTGCACACAATGTCCACATTCACATATGGAGCAGGGGAAACCTTCGCCATGCCCATGTGTCTAAGACACTGTGGTCCTTGACATGGCCATGCTCACATTCACAACACATTCAACCGGGGCTTAATCTGATCCTTATACACTAACTCTAATCTTCGTATGCCCTCTACAGAAGGGGCGGCATGACTCTACTTACCAGCTCAATATATTAGGGTATCTGATGTACACAATGAGTAAATACTTACCTGACACCTGACACACTAGTGTCAATATTATTGGTGAAGTTGTTTTGGATAACCTTGTTAATTGTGTAGGAAAAAGTGATCTGGCTTCAGTATTCATCTTATTAAAGAATACTCATAAGTCTGACATAGCTGTGCATGGCTCAACTCAGGAGGATGAGGCAGACAGAGCACCAGTTCAAACTAGCCTTGCCTGTGTGGTCAAACCCTATGTAAAGGAAACAAAGCACCAATAACATAAATACAACAAGGCCAGAATGTTCTGTTAGAGTGCATAATGTTCTTTGCTCAGTTTAAACCATTGCTGAGTTCAAAGTGCCAAAAGATTCATTAGAAGTATCATAAGAGAGTATAGGAACCATTTTTAAAAGTATTTATTTTTATTTTATGTGCATGAGTGTTTTGCCTGCATGTATGTATTCGCACTACCTTTGTGCCTGTTGCTAGGGAAGTCAGGAAAGGGAGTTAGAGCTCCTGAAACTGGAGTTACAGACCATAATAAGCCACCAGTGAGTGCTTCGAACCAAACCTGGGTCCTCTTTAAGAGCAGCAAGTTCTCTTAACCACAGATCCATCTCTCCAGCCCTAAAGAGTCATTCTTTGGAAGCATCTCTCTTTTAAATAAAATTGCTGAAAGTGTGAAAATAAGGGTGACCAGGGTAGACTGTAGAAATTAAATTGACAGTGTATGACAACTCTCAAAATTAAAATATCCCATGAGCATGACAGAAGGACGGGCTTGATAATGCCATAGGCTTTGGTTTCCAGAGTGGAGTGCTTAGTTCATGGTAGAGATCGAATTTTAATATAAGTGAGTCATGGCTCTTGGAGGCATTTTTCATTTCCTTTTGTGTGTCTCAGGGTAGGATTATCTCTGTGGCTTTTTGTGGTGGCTGCAGGTAAAATATGCATATTTTAAAACTTTGTGATGAATTAAATATAAATATTAAAGGAGATGGGCGACCCGAGGCAGAATGCTTTAGTTACACGGTGTTAACTAACTGTTGCTTCAGTAATATCTCCTTGCACTAGCCCCTCTGCTTTTAATATAATAAGCTATGATTCCAAGAGCAGAGTAGCCCTTCCCCCACGTTCACCTCACTCATATCCTCAGAAGACATTTTTCTAATGAAACGGATGCTGGTGCTGAAGGTGGTGAAAGGAAACTTCAACTGCTGAACGCAGTCACTTCCTTTTAAGACTCAGAGTGGGATGTTTCTCTCCCAGCCATATAATTCTGTTCCAGAACTATGCTCCCTTCAGGAATGCCAGTACTAATTTCAAAGTCTACAAGAAACTATGCACACGTAATAGGATTACATGTCTTTTGTGCAGAGCCAAATCCTATCCCTTTAAGTAGCAGCGCATCCCTGACTTCCCTTAGCACTGGTAAAAGTAAGGTCACGGTATTTGTTTCTGTTTACCCAGGCCTCCCTCTCAGGACTGTAGCAGAAGGCCATAGATTTGTGCATTTTCGTGTGTACATTTCCAAATGAAAGTCAAACCTAAGCACGCATTCCAAGTGGAAGCAACTGAGCAAGAGGCTCACACCTGTGCCAGTGCCTGGAAATTCTACTTTGGTGTGTCAGGTCCCAGTTCTACTGAAATTCTGAATTCCAACAGATGAGTAGGGCTCGAAAGAGTACCTTTTAAGGCCAACCATTCTGTAAAGAAGCGACAAAAATGAAATAGCTCCATTTTAATCCAGGTATATAGGAAGTGATGTAAAACCTACTGGCGTCAATTAAAATCAACGGGTTCTTCAAGTCATCTGTTTCCTGGAAGGGTATGAAAACTTTGGAACTTAAAGTAGGAAAGATAGGAGCTCACGGAGCCTTTGAAATTATGCCAAGACAGAATTTGGAAGCTCACACTAGAATAGTAACACTGGGGGTAGATTAGAAGAAGCACACATAAAAGGCATTTAAGGAAAAAGAAATCAATGCCATCCAGTAGCTAATCTTACATACCATAAAATGAATCACAATGAGTTGAGAGAGCGCTTGGTATAGACCAATGAGGACTGGCTGATGCAGAGGAAAAATGAAAGATGGCATAAATTATTAACAGAAAATGAGCTCATGACAGATACACACTGTGAGAGAGGCTGCATTTGGATATTATTTTAGTGACTTCAGGGTTAACATTAAAACCAACCTAACAAATATTAAGACCCACCTATTATTTATATAATATATATATATATATATATATAAATTTTATACCTAAAAGTTGGAGATAATATCATGTGATTCCACAAGTACAAGTGAAAAAAAAAAGTTTAGAGGATAAGTACTGAAAATCTGGTGTCCAAAGACTAGTCCTTCTCTTCAAATATTAAGCGGTATGTCTCAAATGCCAATTCTGCCTCTCAGTGTTTGTGTGGGGTTAGTTCAACTATATTCATTGTCGTCATGGAGTCTCAAATTTCTAATCAGAATAGTACCACCTTGTTGATGCTTTTACAAGTCGTTTCTCTGGAAGCATTAATTTTATTTTATTTTTTTGAAAACCTAGGAAGATGGTAATAATTACACTGGGGAGAGGGTCTGTGGATATTGCTAATGTGGTTCTTAAAAGTAAAGTGCTGATGGTCAGAGAGAATTAACTAAGTCAGGAAATGGTAGTTTATTGGGCCAAAAAAAATCTTCCTTCAGGAAAGGCTTGATGGAGAGGCAGTATGATAACTGTTCAGATTGTTCCAATGTAGAGGAAAAAGGCTATTGTGGCCAGAGGTGGTGGCACCCACTTTAAGTCCACCACTAGGGAGCCAGAGACAGGATGATTGCTGAGTTTGAGGCCAGCCTGGTCTACTGTGGGACTTCTAGGACAGCCAGGGATAGCTACAAAAGGAAACCCTGTCTATAAATACACACACACACACACACACACACACACACACACACACACACACACGGAGAAAGACAGAGACAGAGACAGAGAAGAGAGAGAGAGAAAAAAAGAGAGAGGATGTTGCTTTTTATGCAACAGAAATTTTCATACTCACTTGTCTACAGCCTGGTATTTTGCAGAAGATACCAACACAGTTATTTGACTAGTAAGCTATAAATATAGTATTGTAAAATTTATGGAAGTAAAAATTTTAGAAAACGGTTTGCCTGGCATCATCAGGTTTTTGTGGGTGTTTAAAGACAGAAAATGTACTATGTTTGTTAATTGAATAGGTATGACGGAGTACACCAAGCCTATGTCTCAACATAGTAATTAAAGTTTCAAAACATTCCTAGATTTGGGAATAAGGTCTGGAGGGCATGGATTATGAGTAGGCAACGTCGCAAATATTTGTCAGAGATGACCGAGAAAGAAGCACACCACAGCTCGAAGTTCAAAGATGAGAGACGTCTGTCTTACATGACTCTGGAAACAAGAGGACACACAAACAACCAGTGTGGGAAATGCATGGAGCTGTTCGGAGGGAGGAGAGAATTGAATGAAAGTCTGCGAGCGTCTGCAGAGGGTGAGCGGGTGATGAGTAGGTGAGCTTAGGAATTAGAAGGAAGAAAGTCTGTTTTCTTCCTTTCCTCCCTGATTGGGGAAACAGAATGAGGTGAAGGGCGGATAAGGAAGAGAAAGACGTTTTGTGAAATGTTTCTGTGTCCATATAGACGCTTCCTCAGCAGTTTCCTGAGAACCTACCTGATGTCCTGCAATAAATACCCTTAGTTCTCAGGACTTCCTTTATCTGGGTCCTCTTCTCTGCCATGGAGTCCACGTGTGAATCCTCAAACTCCACATCTGAGTCGGCTTCTTCCTCCACATGTCAGACCCGCATGTCATCTTCATGACCTCCTTCTATCATATGTCTCTCCGACTACAATGGTTGGTCACATGATTCTGACTGAGTATTGAAGTTATAGTGATAATCCCAAATCGTTTAACAACAGATCTCTCTCTCTCTCTCTCTCTCTCTCTCTGTCTCTCTCTCTCTCTCTCCCTCTCTCTCTGTGTCTCTCTCTCTCTCTGTCTCTCTCTCTCTCTCAATGTTCACATGAACATCATTCATTCACAAACATACAGATTTGTAAAAATTCATTTGTAAAAATTGATTCTAAAATAGACTTATTTCCTACTTTCAGACACCAAGTTTTCAATGGCGGCTTGTCCGTATTCATTCCATGCCTTAAGCCTGAAACATCTTCCTAAGCCAGATGTTGCTCTCCTTCTCCTGCTGTTCTCTCCTAGAGAAGCTCAGCCACGAGCTACTGTGTAGGCGCCACCCACATGCCAGATTCATTCGTCACTCCAGGCTGTTACTACCTTCCTTTTACCTTCAGTTACTGCTTGGCTACCTACACTTTCTCCTGGCACCATCCCAGGCATTGGCTTCCTCCAGCCAAGCCTGGTGTCCCCCATGCAGCTCACGCTCTCAGTGTGAAGGTCTTACTTTGTGTCCTTTCTGTGTGACAACTGGATCATCCCTTGGATTTATGCATGTTATGGTTTCCAGCACTTGGAATGTAGGGAATATGTCTTATTCACCTTGATATCCCAAGCACCTTGTATAATTTATGTAATAAATGTTTTGTTTATCTGTGTGTGACAAATGTGAAAAAAAACATATGGAATATATTACCAGTCAGGTACCTGAAATCTTTGGCTCCAATTAGAAGTCCACATAGATGAGGTTGCAGTTTCTGGGGTTGGCAGACTTGGGTCCTTGAGTCCCAGAGGTTTATGAATGAGGTGCACAAACTCAAGTACTATGGACTAGGTTGTTGTAACTCTGGACTTTAGAGGCTAAAATCTATGGCTCTAGTTTGTTAGGTTTAAAGCCCATTACTGTAGACTTGGGTGGGCATTGGCCTGGCGCTCAGCCACTTTGAGAGCAAATTGCAGTTCAGTTTTCTCAAGGCATCCAGTTGCGTGCGCACAGCATCAGGTGGTCATGAGGGCAGTAAGAATATGGGAAGCGTCCATTAAATAGACCATGCACACAAAATACCAGAAAGTTGTATACAATAATGACTCTATGAAAGCCCAACACAGAGCACACAACTATGATAGCATCAATTACTCATATTTAACAGTGCTCAACTGCTCCTATGGGAAGGATATGCTCCTCTGATCATTCTAGTATGTGTATGATTTCATTTTACAGTAAGATCAGGTTATAGCATATTAAAAGTATTAAGAAACAGTATATATATACTTAAATCAGGTGGAAAATAAACTTTCCTTATGAGAAACTAATCTCCAAGAGAACAAAGACTGCATCAGCTCATTTCAAGAGTAGGTATTTCATAAATTATGTAAAAAATAAGACAAAAATTAAGCCGAAGATAAAATATTACTGATCTGAGTTTCCAGTACTCAGATCGTGATTAAAACAGTCAAGTGCTAGTTGTCAAATGTGTATGAAGATGGGGATTCTGTCTCCCTATGGGATATAGGTTCTGCTCTGTATCCCTGGAGTGGCTTTACTCACTCATCCATCAATCCATCAATTCCCCACCACGACCAAGGGACATGTGCACAACCCTGGGTGTGTACTCCTGCACACACACACACCCACGCACACACACACACACACACACACACACACACACACACGAATGCACACACATGTACATATTCATACCTAGAGAGCAGAGGGTCTGAGCGTGACCCTCTTATGGCTCTGATAGAATCCATGCGAAGTTCAATGAAATCCCCCTGCTATCTGATTGGATATGGACTCCAGCTTCATTTCAGTCTCTCTGCTCACACACCATCTTCTTGAAAACCTCCCAGCACTTTCAGGACTGCTTAAAATGCTGCCCATACAAATAACAGTTCCTATAACATGCACTCACGGTTAATAACAAGCTAATTGCTTAACTGTGTGCATAGCTGTAAATTAATTACTAATGCACTTTTGTTTAGAGTAGTGCTAAACACATTTTTTTTAAAAAACCATTTGTTTCAACATGTGGATCTAAGGCACTTCAGAATTTACAATTGGATGGCAGATGAAAATATGACTGTTGCACAACTTCAAACTCATAATTAAATTCTAGAACACTTGCTCAGACTGAAATGTTGAATAATGTGCCGTCTTATCAGCAACTACCCCGGGAGTTTGCGTTTGGACTGATGTAAATGGTATAATTATACTCCACAGAAAGAGCTAGTAAATCCATGTTTGTATTTTAGGGCCTGCTTCCTTTAATTTGTATTCGTATTATTGTAACAATCCAATTTGTGGTGAGCACAGTTGGTATCTAATAAGTAGTTTTTCTACTTTACATAACCAGAAAAATAATTGTAATCTCCATGGTAGCTATTATCTGCTAATATTAGTCTTCATTTTAAGTTGTTAATTTTCTAATGCTACCTGTGTTTGTTGGACACAAACTCTGAACTTTGGTTTGTGGGATGTATTTTATAGTTAGCGTCACATAGTGAAAAGAGCTATCGTGATTATCCTTCAGTGACTTTGCATAAGGATAATCCAGAGTACCAAATATCAATCTTTTCCTTTGCTGTTTGTTGTAAGTGAATAAGTTTTATGTTGGGAAATAGTCTACTTGCCTTCTAAATGCCTGTTTCTTTTTTTCTTTATCATTGCCTCTAAGAATTCCCTTCTGCATGATCCCTAATGACATATAATTTCCTAGACAATGCACAGAATTCACCGTAGATATGCTGGCTGTACATTGTAAGTCATTGGTCCTCTTTTAACAGATACTCTCATCAGTTTTATCTTTGCTCGATTACCTTGGAATACTCTTTTTCTTGCTTTCATTTATTTAATATCATCTGGTCTAACTTCATGACTATTATGATCCACTCTAGTAACCAAATTAATGGAGAACATTCTATGAAGTGGGGATGTCTCAAGTGTCAGGGAGTAACCTGTGGGTTAATAATACGATTGACTCTTGTATTACATATCACAAATGTTCCACAAAACATCCTCTATTTTCTTGATTCTGGAATCCATACCAATGTGGCTTCCTGGGACTCTAGACTCAGAATTTCTAGAGAAGATGCTTAAATCCTATTAAGCTCCTTACATTTTGGTTAACATTGAACTAAAAGTCGGATATTTGGTGGTAGTTTCTAAGAACAAAGCCTCTTCCCACAAGGAGAAATAAGTTGCAAATCTTTCGGAAGTCCCTCTGTGGCTCCCTTTTCCTCATCATCGGAAACAACAAACCCCAGCCCCTGGGCCTGCATCCGATGGGTGGATGTCGTTCCAGCGGCGACTGGATCTTGTGACTCCTTACTTCTTGGCTTGTCCATCACAGTGCACCCAGCAGCTCCTCAAGCAAAAGCCGACTTTGAGCTGAGATTCCTATCTTGTGTCATCCAGAGTCAAATATTTGACTCATATTTGTAGCGTTGCCTTTCCTATTTTAACTCCAATAAAGTGGGTCATCATCATTTTCTTCATATTTTGTTCTTGGTTACTCTTTTTACTTTTACATTTTTACTTTCAGATAGTTGCATAATGTTGTCCATGTTGGTCTGAAATGTTATATTTTGCCAGGCTGGGTTCAAACTCCTGTTACTCCTAATTTGGCTTCACAGGGGCTGGGATTACAAGAAGGAGAGTTAGCACACCCACCTTATCTGTATTATTCCTAACTCTTGGTTTATATGTTAACATTTAGACTCTGTCATTTCCGAAGACTTTTACATGCGAAGGTTAAAGGGGACCTCAGGAAATATCAAATGGTGCATCTCCCTGCCTGGCTATGCCTTCTCTAAGCTCCCAATAATTTTGCCTGTAAACATATGGAGTTCAGGTTAGATTTGATAACATTTTTAAAGCCAACAAATTCAATTTAAAATTTCTCAAATATAAAAAGAAGTAAATCGATCCTCAAAAAAATGGATTATATAAATAGGGCAATTTCTAAACTTAAAGCCACAAAGACCCATTGTGCCTTACTGCGTTCTTTCAAAGCAGGCACTATCCGTCTTTGTGCCTCTTACACTCCTGGCCTGAAGCCAAAGTGCATACCTTCTCCATCATAGGCAGCGTGCTGTAACTCCACTAAACCAAATTGGTGTGCTCTTTATTTAAACACAAGTACATCTAAGAGGAACTACAAGGGCTATTGATTGTACTTTATGCTATAGTGTTCATGTTCTTAGAGAGCCAGAAATCTCAGAGGCAGTTAGAAAATAGTGTTTTACTGCAGCTGCCAACCTCTATTGAAATATGGAAAGATTTGAAGAGACAATTTTCTTTGAAGAACGACACCTCATCGTACATGTTAAAGAATGTCTAAACTTGTAGATTTGACTGGCTGTTAAATATTATACAGAGTTTTAGGTTTGAAGCATTGCTCCCGCATCGCATGCTTTCTCTATTTGGAACAGGAAATTGATTTGGCGAAAGTGAATGATACATAGGAGCTGTAAACCGTCTCTCTATGTAGATTTGTTGTATTTTTCGTAAATTGTCCTTAAACTCTAAAACACAATGCTGTAGGCAATCTTTTGCATAGTTCTTTCAATTGGGTAATAAAATATTGAACAATATTCCTGATAGGAGAATTGCCACATGTCACTGTTCTAAGCTTGATGGAAATATTTCATCCTCACTGACTAGTGAGTAGTAGAAGATGAAGGTTGATTAAGGCTCCACAGGACTGTTGCACAGACAGGGTTGTTCTGCTACAGTGCATGCACTAAGGGAAATCAAACAGCGATTTCATTACACTTAGCATTTAAAAACCTAATGCTTTTTAAATTGCTTCTTATTCCTGTGTGCCCATGTTCTTAGGTCTCTAACCACCCCCCCCCAAAAAAAAGAAAAAGAAAAAAGTCAATTTATTTTCAAAAATATCCATATTCCTTTAGCAGTGTCTTCTAATCTGTAATTATGAACTTAACCCTAACAAGCACTCCTGTCACTTGTAGAAGGGGGAAAACTCAAAAGCCTATCTCCCACCCTTCATGGCTTCCTTCCTCTGCCCTTCTTTCTTCCAACCTCCTTCTCTCCCTTCCTCTTCCTCTCCTTCTTCCTTCTAATGATAATTGTATCCCATATGTGTTCCACCCACTAATTAAGTTGCGCAGCCTAGTGGAAGATCACAGGGTATCCTTGTGAGTGTGCATGTTCTATGCAGGGATTGTGCAAAGTGAAAATTTCCAAAGGTAGTACAAAATCTATATAAAATAGAGGAGATCATTTCCACACATGTACAGTATGCTACCCGAAAGCCTCAGATGCTGTGGACTGCTAAGACTCCAGGAGAGGGAGGGTAAGATTGCTGAGATAGGAAACAGTGGGAAGGGATACAATGAAATCACAGAGACAAAGCGGCTCTGCTTGTGTTCATCAACAGGTGAGCACCTGATGTGGGGGACTGGAGGGGAAGTGGGTTGAGTGTGTTTGTGTGGGGGTAGAGGCGCTGCCAAGACAAGATGACTAAAGTGCCTGGTGTGTGTAAGAAGGCTGGTAGAGCCCATGTGGCACCTCAGGAGAATAGGAGCATGAGCCAGACCAGGAGTGGATAGACATCAGGAGTCCTCCGAGGGAGCTCTGAAGTCTGAAAAAACAATGGGGCTGGGAAGTGGCAGTGAGGACTGGATACCCGTGGGAGCCTCATCGTTCTTCCCTGGATTTCTCTTCTCTGTGGTACAGGGATAGAAATATTTTCACAGCTGGGACCTGTAACCTCTCATGTGATTTATGGTGTGACATTGAATCTTCTCTCGTCCCGACTTTTTAAAAAACACTGTGTGCTGGAACACTGCCTCACAGCTGGCCGGTTAATGTTTATGATGGGCATTAACCCAACTGCCCTCATCTACTCTGCGAACAGCTGCTCTGGCTTTCCCTTCCCTGGCTTCCGGGCGACTGGCGCTGACCTCGCCAGCTTTCTGTATTTGTTTCTGGCTCTTTCGGGCAGGCTTGTGTGACTATACCTTCACTGATGGATCCGTTCTCTGTAAAGATCTTTAATGAGCACCTACTATAGGCACCAATTCTCCATGCTGAAATATAGAAATAAATTATACTCTATCTTCTATAATAAATGTGGTGTGGAAGGAAATAGCTTACCAACAAATGAATGTCTAGTATCTGATGCCAGTGATGGTGAATGCTGTGAAGAAACTTTAATAGGGAAAGAATAAGAAATGACGAAGTAGACTTAAAGGGACAGTAAGTTTAATTGCATTGACAGGAAATAGTAGCTGAGAAAGAGATCTTATAGCAGGTACTTGAAGAAAGGAAGGAGTGGGCAATGCTCATGCCTGGGAGATGTGAAACTCCCAGATAAGAAACACCCTGTAGTTTCTTATTCAGTGAGTTTCTTTGATTCAGTGACTATCAAAGGACAGTGAACTTGAGCAAGCAATGCCAGCAGGAGAAACAGTGAGAGAGAAGCCATAGAGGTAGAGAAGCAGCAGTCAGTTGTATAAAACCTCATGATAATGTCAGGTGCTTATTGGGAGTGCAATGGGTCCGGACTGCAGGATTGACCCAGAGGACACATGGACTTGGCTTCATATGGTCATGAGCAGAACAGAGACCATAAGTGGAAGAGCAAGCAAAGTAGCCAATTAGGGTCACTAGAACCTTCCATGGAATGATGACCATGACTTGAAAACACACACACACACACACACACACACACACACACACACACACACACACACACTTAAAAATAGGATGAAATGGGTCAATTTGGAAAGTGTTTGAATGTGAGAATGAGATTTGTGCATGGTCTAAGAGAAAGATTAGCTGGAATGAGTAGAGATGAGAAGAGATTGGAGGCACATCAGCCAAAGATTTTTATGAGATAACATGAGAACCAGCCAGAAAGATTGCATTTAGCTAGGGGAAGGTGAAAAGCTAAGTCAGAGCCTAGCGATTAGGGACTTTAGAAAGAACTCATAGACTCAAAGATGTGGTCAGTGGTTCAGTAGAAAATCAGCAGCATGAAGCCTGGGACACTAAGACCTGTCAAGTGGGGTGGGAGAATACTAACTGTGCTGAGCATTGCTGGAGAATTGTTGATCAGCATTGACATGTTGTGGGATCAGTATTGATGTTGACAAGAA
The DNA here is from genome assembly GCF_011064425.1 of Rattus rattus. Taxonomy (NCBI): domain Eukaryota; kingdom Metazoa; phylum Chordata; class Mammalia; order Rodentia; family Muridae; genus Rattus; species Rattus rattus. Next base: position 5,811,339 of record NC_046163.1, on the reverse strand, counting down.
CAGAAAATGCATATGGAGTTACAAGAACACAATGTGAGGGGCCTTGCTGTAGACTTGGGAAAAATTAAAAGACATCACAGTAACTCTGACTACAGGGAAAACAGCTGAGGCCCCAGGGGTAGTAGGGTGCTGTCAAAGTAATGCTTTGTTTCTGACCCTGGGAAAATAATAAGGGTGTAATTCCATGAGGGCAGAACACGTACTGGATAGAAGGCACCAGTGTTCTAAAAGGTATGGAAAAGTGATGGAAAAGTGAGTTCCATTCTTAAAAAGTGTCTCTGTTGAATAAAATGAGTTTAGAACTATTAGAAAAATAAGAAAGCAGGAAAAATGGTGGTCACTCATTCTTTTCATCATTCCAACAAAAGTTTCCTTTGTGAGTGAATTCAAAGTGACATGGTGGATGACCTTCTGAAAAAAATACAAGTGGCACACACTTTCTCTCTCTCTCTCTCTCTCTCTCTCTCTATATACACACACACACATGCAACAAACTCTCACACACATGCATATATATATACATATATATATGTGTATATATACTCACAAACACACATGTACAGACCGTCTTAGTTAGGGTTTAGGGTTTTACTGCTGTGCACAGACACCATGACCAAGGCAACTCTTATAACGGCCACATTTAATTGGGGCTGGCTTACAAGTTCAGAGGTTTAGTCCATTATCATTAAGGATAGAGCATGGCAGCATCCAGGCAGGCATGGTGCAGGAGGAGCTGAGCGTTCTACATCTTCATCTGAAGGCTGCTAGAAGACTGGCTTCCAGGCAGCTGGGACAAGGGTCTTAAAGGCCACGTACACAGTAACACATATACTCCAACAGGCCACATCTCCTATTAGTGCCATTCCCTGAGCCAAACATGTACAGACCATCACACAGACACATATATACACTCACACACATTCATACATACACACATTCACTCACACATACATATACACATGTTCATACATGTATACATATGTACTCTCAAACATATATATATACACATATATACACACATCCCATATACATACACTCAAACACATACATACTCACACACACATACACACACATATACTCACTCACATATACACACTTACACACAAATACATACACACAGAATTAAAATGAGGGATCATACTGTACTAGAATCATTGAGAATTTTTATTAACCAGCAATAATATCTCTTCATAACATACCTTCATAACATATTGTGTATAATATGCTGCATATAGAAGATACCTCAGATTTGCACTTAATCTGACTTTTCTGTTTCTAAAAAGCTAGTATATGTTGGTAAACAGATTTGAAAAAAAGATCACGGCAAAAATTCTACTGTATTGGGATGAAAACAAATCCCCCCTTAACTTGATCATAATCAATTCCCACTGATACGTCTGTTATAAAATGTTACCTCTAGTATTCATTAATTTAAGAAATAAAAGAATAAAGATCTAGATGAGTGAATCTTTAACACTTAAGTATTGTTCTATTATATGAATATTGTCTCCTCATACTTCACTTATACACTGAGGTTGTTTTTCTTTGAAACTGCAAAAAATAGAGAATTCTGTGGAATGTAGGTCAGATAAGACAAACTGACAAATAAGAGAACAATTCCCCTTACCGTGCACATTTTTAGATAAACTATGTTTGTGCCTCCTATTCCTTTTCTCCATTCTTGTACAAATATGTAAATATTTTCCAATGTGTTAATCATCACCAAGGACATTCTCAGTATCATTTATATTATTTATTTTCATAAGAAAATATTCTTAAATGGTTCCCAATATGTAGTGGTCAAACTTTTAAGACTTACATAGACCTAGCAGTAAAGAATTGCATTTTATTCTTTTTTTTATTTTTTTATATTTTTTTTATATTTTTTGCTGTGGTATGTTTAGACTGACTTGTGTTTTTTACATTTGCTCTCTCTGCCTTGACATTTTCTAATTTATCTATTTCTCTCCTTTTCCCTATGAAAACTCCTTTGGCCAGATTTTAAATAAATATGGGTTTTAGCTATGTCTTTTAAAACTTAAGCATGTTTATGAGATATTTGCAAGTACCATTTTCAAAACAGGGATACTTATTTCTTTGCCAAGTAAGTTAAAAATATTATCATATATTTTAAAGTAATTTTTTAAAGATTTATGTATTTTATGTGTATTAGTACACAGTAGCTGTCTTCAGACACACCAGGAGAGGGCATCAGATCCCATTACAGATGGTTGTGAGCCACCATGTGGTTGTCGGGAATTGAACCTCTGGAAGAGCAGTCAGGGTTCTTAACCGCTGGGCCATCTCTCCAGCCCTCACTGTAGTTTTGTGTTTTGTGTGTTTGTGTGTTTGTTTGTTTGTTTGTTTGTTTGTTTGTTTTTCTAATTATGCAGACATGTGGATATTGCCTAGAAGTAGAGCTTTTGCTTTCTATCAGACAGGAGGCCATATTCAATCTACTACACCAAGAGAAAATACACACACACACACACACACACACACACACACACACACACTCATATTAACACATTCAAACATGCACGCATACATACACATGCACAGAGATGTAATATTTTCTTACATTTTTGAAATCAAGAGCACCTTAAAAATTTTTTTCTCGGGTTGGGGATTTAGCTCAGTGGTAGAGCGCTTGCCTAGGAAGCGCAAGGCCCTGGGTTCGATCCCCAGCTCCGAAAAAAAGAACCAAAAAAATTTTTTTTTTCTCCCACTGCTTTCTCTGTCCACCTTGACTTTTTCCTCTCAGATGTTAGCTTTCAAGTCTTAGAAAACTTCTGGTTCACTTGTGCTCACAGTTGAACTTCTTTAAAACCTAGCTTTTGCAGGAGTGACCACTAGGGGTCTCCCTCTCTGTGGACTCTGTGATGTCAGTCAAGATACAAAGGAGCTTCTACCTCCTGAAAGGGCGTAGGAATTTTGGGAGGAAGAGACACAATAGATGCAGGCAGGGCAATCATTTCCTACCTTGCAAGCTCTGTGTCTGCAGGTTCATTTTCAAGGGGCTGCGAGGAACAATAACAGGGAAATAACAGGTTTCCTGCCTCAGCCTTCCTAGTAGGTAGGATTACAGAAAATACCCCCAAGGTCTGATGGTAACTCTTTTGTGAACTTGAATCTCATCAAGAATACTTTTCAGTAAATTATTTTCCTTTTAATTCAAGGCTTTATATCATCCTAATTTTTTTAAAAAATTAATATTTGATAAATTACTTGGAAATTTCACATAATTCATCCCAATCACATTCACTTCCCAGTCCTCCTAGCTCTGCCTCCTACCCTTGTGATCTCCCCCAAATAAAAGAAAAAGAAGAATAAAGAATATTCCTATGAGTATTGTTACTTATTTTAAAAATATGTTCTCAGCTTAATATTTCACTTCCAGCTTTCCCGGCATATTATAAGATTGTAAAGCACTGGCTGCATTCAGAACCTGATGTGCATAGCAGAAAGTCGTGTATCAGCTTTTACCTTGTGGTTTCCACATTTGAGGTTGTAATAGACAAGTCCCATTTAAGAGTGTGATCATATGTGACCGTACTTTATTCTTGTGAATCTACTTTAAGAGAAGACAGATTGTGTACAATGTTTCCCCCAAGTAGTCATCCCTACCATTCCATGGATTTTTAAGGATGTGTTTATTTGAATCTTATGTGTATATGTGAATGATTGCACACACACACAAACACACACACACACACACACACACACAAACAGTGTTCATGGAAGACAGAAGATGACATCAGATCCCTTTGCATGAGGGTTAGAAGTGGTTATGAATCACCTGATGTGGACGCTATTTATTGAATATGGGTCCTCTGCAAAGGCAGCAAGTGCCCTTAACTGCTGATCCATCCTAACCCATGATGCTAAATGACTTTTGCCATGTGACGCATGTAAAGTATCAGGCTAAGTCATAGTAATTTTTGAACCACATTTTCATAAATCAGTGATTTTATATCTCGAAACCTAATGAGACAATCTTTTACAATTTCACACTTTTTATAATTATATATGTGTGAATTTTTAACTTAATTTACTTTTAATTTGACTTGTATCTTGGTATCATGTTTACTACACAGTCCTTTGCCATTATCTCAGATGTTTCGTTTTCTTTTCTTTTCCTTTTTTTTATAACCCACGTTATTGAGCAGGATTTATCTAGTGGAAGTACATTTATGATGACCTGTTTAAAAGGAAAAAAGAACTGCTGTTAGAGCTAAGAATCCAAAGGCTGTAAGGAAAGATAAATTATTGATCTTACAACATCCCAGTCTTCATTTTTATTCCAAAACAATGTTGGACGTTTTAGTCAGAAAAAAATAAAAAATGCATTAGGAATTCACCCTAGCCAGTTCCTTGATGGATATATTCCCCATAGTCTTTTTTTTTTTTAAATAAACCAGCTCCCCAAGTATTGAAAATATCCAGATCTATAGAAGTTCATTCTTTAGCTGAGAACTAACAATTGGGGGAAAACAGTGGTCAGTGCATGATGTGATTTTTTTCTTCCTTTTTTCTTTTTTAATTCTTTTGCCCACCCGCCACTTCCCCCAAAGTCCATCCCACCCTCTACCCTACCTTCTACCCCTTCTATTTTTCCCTCCTTCTAAGAAGGACTGAAGCATCGAAATTTTGATCTTCCTTCTTCTTGAGCTTCATATGGTCTGTGGATTGCATCTTGGGTAATTCAAGCTCATGGGCTAATATCCACATATCAGTGAATACATACCATGTGTGTTTTTCTGTGATTTGGTTACCTCACTCAGGATGATATTTTCCAGTTCCCTCCATTTGCCTACGAATTTCATAAAGTCATTGTTTTTGATAGCTGAGTAATATTCCATTGCGTAGATGTACCACATTTTCTGTATCCATTTCTCTGTTGAAGGGCATCTGGGTTCTTTCCAGCTTCTGGCTATTATAAATAAGGCTGCTATGAACATTGTGGAGCACGTGTTATAGGTGTTTTGGCTGTATGTATGTCTGTGTACCACATGTATGCAGTGTCCATGGGCTGGCATCAGACGAGGCATCAGATTCCCCAGAACTGGAGTTCCATGCTGTGAGCAATCATGTGGTGCTGAGAATTAAATCTGGGCCCTCAGGAAGAGCATTCAGTGCCATTGATTTCTAATCCATATCTCTATGGAAGCCTAATTAGGGCTTCTTAATTCTCAGATATAGCCTGTATTCCAAGAATAAAAAAAGAAATGAGAGAACTGTGTAACATTTAGAAGTTAAATTGAAATCATTTGTAAATGTAATTCTTATTCAAGGAGGAAATTGAGCTTTAAGTGTTTCTGGAGGATTTTCCTAGGTGAGGTTGATAGCACATATGTTTGTCTCTTCTTTTATCATGTGGTGAATTGATCAGATATTTGGATGCCTGTGATAAAAATACTCCCATTTCAGTTATCTTCTCTATTTTAATTTCCTAAGACTAATCTGAGCTATCAAACCCATTCATATGTTAACAAAAAGTATTTTTATGACAATTAGGTGATTACATGGAATGGCAGTTGATGAGCCAATTTCTCATGAACTCTATGAGGACATGTCCTCATAACCCAAGTAGATACTTTTCTGAAATGTACCTGTGGTCCTGCATTGGAGGATAATTTGACATTAATGTAAAACAAAATAAAACAAAACAAAGCAAAAAACCCAAAAGTCCATATGGACTCTGGAATAGCGCTAATGTTCATTAGATGTGATCAGAAAAAAAGAAATCACAAATCTTTGAAGGATGTAGCTATTTTGAGGATTCACAACATCAATAGAGGCTGGCTTCTATGTAGCCATGACCAGGCTGAGTTCTCAGTTAGACACTGTGAATTACCTCATATGAGCCCATAATATTTTATCTTCTATGTAGTAGGCTAATGACAGAAGGAGGTCCCAATGCCTTACATAATGGCAACTCTAAGGTCTGTATTTTGCTTCAGGCATGACTTCTATCTGTAGTTCCATGCTGACTGCTTGGCCTTACCACACTAGTGATGGCTTCAAACTCAGGTCATCCTTACAGATGAGGTTGTGATTCGTGGTCTAGGCTTAAGGAAGCAGGCTTACAAGAACTACTCCTGAAAACGGCTGCAAAGGTCTAGGAGTCAGTGTTTACTGCACTGCTTTGGCCGTGTCATCTTTGACCCTGTCATTGCCTAGGTTTACATTCATTACCCATGCCAGGAGTTGCAATGGTAGGGCCAGGCTTATTCCAAATGCATCAAACTGACCATGAGAATACCTTCTACTCTGGAAGAAAAAAGCAGGCCCCTGGTACCAAAAATTCAATATCTACCATTATTCAGATGTCTCTACTCCTTAATAGTGGAGACAGCAAAGGATTTAGGATCTATTACAGAGGGTTTGAGGTTTGCCTCTAAGCATAATAGGTGTGTGTCACTAAATCTACCTTCTAAGCCCCTAGTTCTCTAGTTTTCTTATGTCTCAAACAGGAAACTTCTTAAAGGAGGATCCTAGAGATAAAATTTCATCACCATGAAAAGTGACAGTGTGCATGTCTGAAAATGAGAGTCACTGAGTAGAATTTTATAATGGAAATGATTTACCAATGTCTTGCTTTGGAGCTGAAAATATTTTCCCAATCTCTGATAACTTCTTAGAAGATCGCTCTGTATACTTTCTGTCTTTTAAGCATAGTCACCTTCAAATAGAGACTTGTGACGAAAAATAATATGCCAGGGACATGCCTCAGTGGACAGAGACATGCAGAGTTTGCTGCATATCCTGACCTGAGTTCAAATCTTAAGCAGTGACATAAAAGACTGTATGTGGCAACATGCTCCTATAATTCCAGAGCTGGGGAGACAGAGACAATGATACCGGAGACTCACTGGTCAACCAGTCTCATCTAATTGGTGAACTCCAAATTTACTGGGAGACCCTGTCTCAAAACTTAAGGTGCTGAGATGGCTCATAAGGTAAACAAGGTGTCATCAAGCCTGGTGATCAGAGTTCTAGTGAAAGAAAGAACTCACGTGAAACATAGGGAGAACTGATTCCTGTGCATTGTTCTCTAACCTCCACACATGTTCAGTCAGAATGAAAAAGCAGTACAAAATTGTATGCCCAGATGGGCACTGAGATTTATGTAGTCTTTGGCCAAGGAAATAACATTATGGAGGGTTTTTTTGGTTGTTTGCTTGCTTGCTTGTTTTTTAGTTTTGTTTTCCTTCATGGTGTCGTATTAATTTTGAGTTAATTATCATTAGTATGGATCATTAGGAACTGAGTGAGTGAAGTATGAGAGCAAAGTCAAGGCTGTGACTGTACAAAAAGCCAAAACTACACTTATTGTATCTCAGTGCAAGGAGAAGCCACAACAAGTAACCAACCATCTAAAAGGTGACTTAGAAGATGGGGAAACTGAGCTGCATTTGAATTAGAGCGTAGTTACCTCTGGGTTTGGTCTGTCTACCCTTTATATGGCATACACTTCTTTTTCCTCGTTTGATAAAAATCCCTCATCTTAATCCTCATCCTCAATGCCCAAGTCTCACAGCAGCTCTTGTTTGACTCCTTCCACAACTCACCAACAGAACCAGTGCATTGGGTACCCGTCCTATACTCCTGGTTCCATTACTTCCCAGAACAGCGCAGCGGATGCTTCTGCAGTCCTGTGCTGGCTCTCTGTCTGTGAGCTCGTGTGTTCTTTAGACCACTCAGTTTCACTAAGCCTCTAGTGTCTCATCTTCAGAAGAGCAACAGTGACAAGGCATATGCCCCAAGTAACTGTGAGATAAATGAGGTCAGTTTGGATGACCTTAACCCTCATAAGGAAGTCAGCTCATATTTAGCCCTCAAGTTACAGAATTTTTTTCTTCATTATCTTCTTCTCAAGTCTTTGGGAAAGCATTTTTTTTTCATTTTAACACTGAACATCTCGTGGAGAGTTGATCATACATCTCATGTAAGGTGTGGAATAGAAAAGTTTTCTACTCTTTTAGCATACTTTGGACTTTAGGAGCAAATAATCTATCTACTGAGGTGAATAAAGCTAAAATATCTTTTGAATATAATAAATAGGCAATTTTTGTTCTACACCTTTTACTCTGATTATGAGTCATGTACACACATTTTGAACTCTTATAGGAGTGTCTCTTTGTGTGAATTAATCTTCAACCCTCTGGTTACGTACTTGAGAATGGATGAAAATGATATTGTGATATTTAACATGATTAATGAATTTGTGGATATCTTGCCATCTAATCTAGAAGGAATGGAAATGTTCTATCATGTGTACACCTGGACCAGAAGAATGCACCGTCATGATATTGAATACAACTAACTTCTTCACATGGAAATGCACATGTAGCTTTGGCTTCATCGGTCTGGTACATGAACAACTCAGGGAACCAACCACAGGTACCATAGGAATTAGATAGTCTCACCACATACCAACGCATAAAAAGAATGTACTTGTTGCTTTTCTGTTGCTGTGAGGAAATATCATGACTACAAGCAACTTAGAGGAAATAGGGGTTCCAGTTTAGCTTCCAGTTCCAGAGGGGGGAATACTCTCCTATAACAGGAAAGGAATAGCAGAAAATGTGTGAGGCCAGCCTGTCAGTCAGGAATCAGGGAGACTCCATTTCCTCAGGATGGAAGAAGCAGAGAGAGAACAGGAAGTGAGTCCAGCCTATAAAAACCTTAGAACACACCCTCGTGACCTACATCCTCCAGCAAGGCTCTGCCTCCCAAAAATTCTGTGACCTTCCCAAACAAGACCGTCTCCAACAGGGGAGTATGTGCATATGGGGAACATTTCTTATCCAAACCACCACAGTGGATTTGTCTGATATGAAGTGCCTGGAAGAAAATGGCCCTCAAGGCTCTCACATGAACACTGAGAGAGCGCAACGCACCTCCCTTTCAACAGCCACCCAGGAAGTACAAATGCACCAACCATATTGTGTTGTTTTAGTCCATGCTGAATTTCATGGCGTATAAATTCTTGTCCAATCTAAGCACATCTGTTCATAGTAATTAACTTCTGTGCCTTGTGAGCAGAAAAGCAGAATCAGCTATACAGTGAGACGCACTGGCTTTATTTCTGTTTGTCATAATGATTCATTGAGGCATTATGGGGAAGCAGATGCTTTTTATGCACTCCAAGACTCTGCATCACGGCAACCCGAGTGCCGCCATTACTCCTCATACGTTGAATTAAGCAGGGTTTTAAGGTTGTAGAGCATTAAGGTTGTCAAGTGTTAATACCACTGTGGGGACATAATTTTGAAACCTTAAAAAGTCTTTTGCTCATTCCAAAACTTAACTCCCTTTTCTTCCCTGGTGGAGGGTCATAATTTAAGCTCTAATCTTGAACTGGAGTGCAAGCTTTTATAAAGTTACAAATCACGGGGCTGGATGTTCCTGGGAAAATTTAATTTTAGCTCACCAGCTACCACCTTCTCTGTCAAAGACTGGTAATAGCAATTCCCCAGTAGGCCTGAAGTGATGGTTAAAATGCAATCATGAGGAGAGCACATAGCAAGGAACCAGGCCTGTAGTGATGGCCACTACTTGAGAAGATTATGTTAAGTGTTTATCCTAACTTCTGTCTATTGTTATATTTAGTCCTTAATAAATTCTCTAAGGTGGATACAATGACTGTGCCCATTTTAAGTATGTATTATGTATGTATGTATGTATGTATGTATGCATGTATGTATGATGGAATTGGTATTAGAAAAATTAACAAACTTTAGCAAACTTATTTCTGGGAAAAGTATGGAGCCAGTCCTCAAACCCAATTAGCTTGAGTCCATGGCTGGTTTTCTACATGCCTTTCATTGACATTAGTTGAAAACTCTGCCCATACCTGACACAAGGTATATTTTAACCTGGAGGTGGCCCATGAGTTTATTTAGGTTGACTGACCTGGGAAGATTTGGAGGGAAGGGTGTTTCCAGTCTGTGTCATGAACCCTTGCAGGATACTGCCTAATGCTTCCTAGCATTCGTGATATTAATTTGCCCCACCCATACACGTGGGGTTGTTTCCATTTTCTGCCCATTCCCAATCATAAAATGGCTCCCAGGCCAGTGCAAGTCAGCACACAAGTGAAATATAGCATGTCACAGAAACTCTTAGGATGGCGAAGTCAGTGGCAAGGTGATGGATAACATTCAGTTGGAAACTTTGAAGGAGACAACTCTGAGTGAGGAGAAACCATTGAGATTAAAAACATCTACCCAGGAGAAGAGTAAGAAATCACCCCGGGTGACACACAGAGACCACAAACTAAAGGAAATAGAAGTTGTGTCAGAGGCTGCTTGACAAAGACTATGATTAAGGCTCGGGAGCAAGGGGTCTAGTAGCCTGGCCTTCTGGCTACCGTCAGCCCTCCCTTCTCACCCACAGCTTACTGTTCTAAGTTTTCATGTGTTTCTATGAATCCTGCTCCACTGTTGCCTAAGAAAATAACCTGCTGGGTTGGGGATTTAATCCTGCTCCACTGTTGCCTAAGAAAATAACCTGCTATCACTTCTCTACTCTATACTGAGATATCATGAGCAATTGCTTGCATTTTTCAAAACCGAATTGAAGCCCCTACTCTTCACTGGTTATAACAGGAAGTGGCGTATTGATAATGAGAGAATTTGGGCTCCACGGAGCTCTGGGCTTGAATATCATCCTTGACACTCATTACCTATTGAAGGAGTGGGGGATGTTTTGATTAAGTAGTTGTGACTAGGTGAGTGTTTAGTCTCTTGCTTATGTGAATGAGTGTGACTGGGAACCTAATGACAAATTTGTCTCGGAGATGAACTGGCAGCAAACTGCAGTGAATCGGTAATTTTGAAAGATATTAATTCCATAAATTTCACAGGCAAATATTCATCATTTTATATGAGAAAATTTAGGAAGATGAATTAGGTTATATTTGACAAGAACAAATGCTGTGGCTTAAGCAAAGCAAAATGCCATGTTATTGTCAGAGTAATACCTTTCATTTATTTCCATGTTTTCCCTAAGTCATAATCATTTTGAAAGTGAATTTTAAATAAGAAAATACATCACTATCTGAGGCCCATAACAGGGAATGTCTATGGAACAGTCTTTGTTGCTTCAGGCTTAGAAGACCATTTTCTATATTATTAATATATGTGTGTTTGTCCATATGTATGTGTCCATGTAGGGGAGTGCATATAGAAGTCAGATATTAGCATCAAGGGAATTACTTCCTGATGCTTTCAGTATATTCCTACCTTATATTTTGAAGCAAGTTCTCTCCCTGCCTATCAACTGATTGGGGTGGCTGACCAGCAAGTCTTAGGAGTCTCCTGTCATTGCTACCATAGCCCTGAGCTCACAGGGACAGGCTACAATGCCTGAAATATTTTTGAGTATGTGTTGGTGATTTGAACTTGATCTTCACCCTTTTGTGACAAGAACTTTATCCACTGGGGCATCTCCCCAGCACCATTTTGTCAAAATTCTTAATACAACATGTGTCAAAGGGGGATGGAACGTACAACAGGAATATCTATCTTCAGTTGTCACACTATTTCACAATTTTCATGATTTTTCTGCATCTTAAATACCCTGAAACAAAGATCAAGTTCTTTATAGCATATGGCCTATTCTTAGTGTTTTGGGGACACACAGTTAGGACTCAAAAAGTGTGTACATATTAAAAGTGAAATAATAGCATTTCATCTTTCTACTAATGATTATGCAGCCAAGTCTGAATTTACAGTGCTTAGTTTCCTAACAAGAAAAATGAAGTCAGTCAATAATTAATTACATTCATAATGATTATTTCCTCTGATGAGAAATTACCATCTCTTGCAAAATCCATTCATTTCTTGCTTTGAAGTTTACAAGGCATCTTGTGAGATGTAAAGATAGCCCCTACAGTGTCTACTTTTGTGATGATTGGGGTTAGCTGGATATTAATGACAAACTATTGATAGCACTGTCCCCTGTCTTCTACTTAATTTGTATGGAAAAGTTTTCCTGTGGTATCAATGAAATATAAGAAAAAAGTATAAGTCTATAGAAAAATAAGTTATAAAATGGTTTTGTATAACATCAAAGAAAATACTAATTTTGAGGAGCAAGTATTTCTGTTAAGGGAAACACAAAATGACAAATTAAAATCAGTGCAAAACAAAATCAAAACTCTATGTTGTTAGTCCTTTTCCCAGGGGCTTTCTCCCAGGAGGAGGCAAGCCCTGGCCCTTAAGTCAACTTGATCAATGTACATCTCCTCTTATGCACAGAGGTCAGCCAACTCCATTTCATACAAAACCGAATGCAGCTTTTTTTCTCAGTCTCCAAGTTGTGTTGTGACAGACATCCTTAAATTTGACGATTTTATTTAGGAAGCCTGACCTGTGGGTTTGATATAAGTTGGCTTTAATCAGTGCTTTTCTTCAGGATGGTGGTTCAGGATGGAGTCCCAGGCAGATGGCTCCAGGTTAATAAGAAATCAAGTCTCTGAGTTCAAACACTTCTACCATGTTGTCTGAAAAAAAACAAAACAAAACTAAAACAATAACACAAACTAGTTACAGAGGGAAGCTGCACCTCTGGGCCTGTTAGAAGGGTCAAGAACAAGGGGAGAGTGTGCAGTTGACCATCCCTTTAGCTTGCTTTGCACAGTGTTATTTAAAATATGCTGATTTTACTTCCCCTTGGGAAAAAGCTAAAACAACAGTAAAGCAGGATGGAAATGTATGTGCACAGAATAATAATTAGCAAAAGCAGCCTAGTGTTATAGGTGTGGACACATAGGTGGGTGAGTTCAGACCTGCACCATCCCCTTAGGCTGTATTTGATCTTAATCATGACAATTATCTACTCATCCATTATCTATTATCAAGGATAATAATAGTAAAACCTTGAGAATCACTTGAGAACAAAATGAGATAATGCACACATGTATGTTTATCATGCTACCTGATAATCCAGAGAATAGCTTTATTTAATAGAGGCAAAGTAGTCACAACCCCTGCTTCTCCAATTTTACAAGACAAGATGAGATTAGACAAACGTATTTGCAAGGAGGCTGTGAGTCAGTTTAAACTAGGTTTACGTTCTGCTGTTCAGAAGTCAAGAGGCACTGCCTGCTTTGCTATTTTCTGATTGCCATGGCTGTCTTATTCATCTGATTTCATTGGCATCCCCTGGGATCAGGGTCATTCCACTCCAGAACCACCATCACGAGTGAGTATCACAAAAGATTGGTTCATTTCAAGTCCTTGTTCATTCACTTGGACAGTCTAAGAGGCATTATTGTTAGACCCATCAAACCTAACGTGATAGCATCAGTTATATGTAGAAACCCAAAGGAAAGCCATTTTTCATTAAAAAAAAAAAAAAGAAGAAGAGTGAATAGAAAAACCGCAAAATGAACAGTATGATAATGATAGGTGAACATCCTTGAATGGCATGCAGCTAACTGGTCCCCAATGGAGAATCATTTCTATCTTTCATCTTTTCTCCTCAAGGCTCTATCACATTTTAGAAGAGAAGAACAAAACAAAACAGCAACAACAAAAAACCCTATCAGCATATTTTAAATAGAAACTTGAACAGAACAAACATTAAAAGAACTTCAGAATAATTTATCACAGGCCACCCTGTCTCAACAAAAAACAGGCTGATTGACTAATGAAATGATTAATAGCTTTGATTTTAATTAATTAATTAAATGGTTCATATTTTTAATTTTGAGGGCAAGGTCTCAGGTAGCCCAGGATAGCTTTAACTTCACCACGTAGATGAGGATAAATGTGAACATCCGATTCTACTCGCCAGGTTTGGGATTACAAGTAAGCCACCACACCCAGTGCCTTTAGCAGGCTGTGCAAACAAGTGTCTATCAGCCCATCTAGATTCCCACTTCTGCTTTTCCTTTAAATTGTGAGATTTACCCATACACATCCCATCCTGCTGGGTCCCCCACACTGTCCTTCTTGGTAAGAAAAGCCATCAGTTAGTTCAAGGCATCGATTTCAGACCTATCAAATGCAGAGTCATTTGCAGACATCGAAATAAAATAGGACACCGGAATGAATGCTCTCTGGAAACCTAAAACACAGTTGACAAAATTGGATGTACACAGGTGAAAATGATTTGAGTTCTGCCAAATAGAAAGGGTAGCAGCACCAATCAATATCAGCACATCAGGAAAAATGGGTCTCCTCCCCCAGCAAGTGTCACTCAAAGACAAGAGCGTCAAAGCAAGTTCATCAACCTGTTAACTTGTGTGTCTGTATATGTGTGTCTTTCTTTGTAAGCACAGCCATTGTGACCTCAGAAAATGAAAAGCCGTTCCCCATGAACAGCAGGCATGCTTAGATATGCTTTGTGATAAATGTTGAAATGGGAACATAATTGACACGGAAGAGTGCTGTGCGGGCCAGGGTTACAACACTTAGGCTTCATGATGTCGTTCCTGGAAACACATTTATCCCCATGTGCCATGGTTTTGTTTCTATTTGATTAACTTTTCCTTCCTTTGGGGGTGAGTGGCTATTTGTCATTTCTGCATGAAAGCTGAGCATGCTTTTTTTTACAGGATTTGCATATTCTCCCCCTACGCTGCCTGGTTTAAAGAGCAGGCCTCTGTTAGAAAGAGGTGGGACCATAAGGCTGTCTGTCTGACAAGTTCAGGACATTTGGTGACAACTGCTAAGCATTCTTCAAAATCTTCACTTGTCTGACCCAAGAGCACCAGCCCTGCCAACTCCCAAAGCCATGACAGTTTGATTATTTAGTTCTGGGATGTCACTGGGTATTAAAAAAAAAAAAAAAAACTCATTAGCCATGGTATGAGTTTTACTTCTGTTACTATATCAGATAGTAGCCATAGTTGGGGAGTTAGGCTAGCCTCTGACCTGTGACCTTCCAAGGCATCCCCTCTCTTCCTTTCATTCTTCCTTTAACTCTTTCCTTTCCAATTCTTTTCTTGCATGCTTCCTTACTCCCTCTGTACCTTTATACATCATTTCTTTCTCTAAGTATTGGTTAATATTTTATGTCAGTTTTCTGGAACCTAGAAACACATAGTAGCAAACCTCTAGACATATCTACAGCTTCATCCTCCACCTCCAGTTCTTGGCAACACCTTTCCACAAACGTGGGTCTTAGATTTAATATAAAGGGTAAAAGAAGCTGAGTACCACCTTTCCTCTCTCCTTGTGCATCTCTCGATCTCTGTCTTTCTGTCTCTGTTTCTGTCTCTCTGTCTAACTCTGTTTCTGACTCTCCATCGGTCTCAGTCTGTCCCTGTCTATCTGCCTGTCTGTCGGTCAGTCTGTCTGTCTGCCTCTATCTCTGTTTCTATCTGTCTCTCTCCTTCCTGACTATAGATGCAACGACCAGTGGCTTCCAGCTCCCCTTCTCATGACTTCCCCATCATCATGGTCTGTCCACATAAACCATGAGCGAAAGACAACTTTGTTCCTTAAGTAGCTTTTGTCAAATTATTGTCACAGCAGCAAGAACAGTAGTCAATATACCCTTCTACTTGTTTGTTTATAAATTAATTACTCAGTGAATTGAAGGGAGATAAACCATAGCACATAACTTTCTGTCAATCCCACTTCCAACCCCCAACAGAACTGTCACACTGGATGCTTTAACACAGTGAGCTTAAGTAACAGTTGCAGAACTGCTGAAGAGTGGCTTTAATTGGCATTTCTGCTCACACACATGTATTTCTCTTCACAATAGCAAACAATATTCATTATTTTATACAAAAGATATAAAAAAACTACAGATGTGGCCTTTGGAAGTCCCAGATAATTCTTTGAGGGACATTTTGTGAGTGTTATGCTGACATTTCCAAAAGCAGATAGTTCAAGTTGATTGTAAGAGGGCATCATGTAGGCAAAGCATCCGAGGGGGAGCTCTGCCTCTGTTCTACATATGTGAGATTTACTTCCTAATCACGTTTCCACAAGTCACTAGCAATTTTACCTCTCCACTCCTTCTGTAGAAGGAAACCATGAGTCCATGAGGCTTATAACTTCCCCTCAGATAAGTGTGTGTGGCCTAATCAATCAATTTCAGAATATTAATTTTTAAGAATAAAACTTAAGAAAATGACATTTTTATCCCCATAAGAATTTCTCTACTCAAAATCATTCAACAACGAGCATGAACAACACATTGAGGACAACACATTTCCTACAAGAATTTAGCCTTATGTTGGCTTGCACATATAGCCTGCATACTAGGGCATGGAGAAGAGGAATCCCTGGGGCTTGGCTAGCTAATATAGCCAGTTCTAGGTTCAGTGAGAGACCCTGACTCAAAAATAATGTGGAGAGTGACAGAGAAAGGTACTCAAACTCAACTTCTGCCTTTCTGACCTTTGTGTATCTACATGCATATGAACTTGTGCACATATGTGCACGCATATACGCAAAAGCAACACACACACACACACGCATACAAATTGCACATACCACACACCAAAAATGAATCCGTGAGCAAGTCCAATTGCCAATTTCATCAACAGCAGAAATTTAGACATCTTGATGTTTTAAAGAACACTTACACTGAATTACTAGAAAATATTTCTGAATTTTAATTCAAAACATTCGAATGTTAATTAACACAAATGTAGTTGTTTCCTTCTTTCTATTTCATGGTAAGAAACCAATGCGAACCTATCTCTCTCCTGTTGAAGTCAAACCTGAACTGAGGAAGTACAGTGGTAGAATGTATGCTGTTAGGGGTTCAAGTCTTCCTTTTGTGAAAAGACACAGCAGGTCAGTCAGTATTCCACCAGAGAGGCCTGTCTGGCTTTTGTTTTCTGCGCTGTGCATGTTCTCTAACATCCAGTTGACACAGAAAATTTCAATGAGCCGTAGGACAAGGTGTGTGGTTGAGAAATACCCAATCACATGTGTCTAACAACTAAGGAAACGACCAAATCAAGTTATCATAAGCTGCTCAGAGAAACCATGGAAAGGAAACTCTGCTAGAGGAAACAGCTGCAAAGTGAGGAGGGAGAGTCACGTATGCTGGGGTTTTAGAAGTCATCCTGAACGCACGCACAGCATTCCTTCATCTTCTGCATCTGACCAATCTGCCTTCTACAGAGTCTTATATTGTTTCTACCTACTCAATCACCATCACAGTAGCTCAGATCAGCATTTATGTTTCTATTCTGCAGTCCAAATAATTTAAGTATGCGAATCAAATGATACTAACACTTGTTCCCTAAAAAAAATAAACTCATGATTCCTTTAATCTTAGGACAAAGATACAGTCCTTGGTGTGATGGGCACAGCTCTCTTGCTTCTCTGTTCCTTTCCAACTAGATAAGCTTCGAACTTCAATCTGTGATTAAACCACAGTGATCTCTTTCCATTCTCAAGGGTACACATGGTTCTTTTCAGCCTGTTTCTTTGCAGATTCATCTTTCATCCTTAAGTACTCTCTTCAGCAGGAGAATTGTCCCAGTTCCAGGCCCTCCCAGGTCTCCATAGCCCACCTCCTGTCTTCATGGCACTTGCCACAGCTTTCATTTATAACTCCGTGTGATTAGTTGATGAGTATCTATGCTCTACACGGTGAGCATATGATGAACGCTTGATAGCTCAACTGTAAACTTATGTCTGCAGCTCCTACCTTTGATTTCCCAGCACAGAGTCTAAGGCTTAGGAAATCGGATTCGTGACGGTATATATTATTAACTCTCCAATCTGAAAGGCAAATAAAGGATAGCATGTCAGTTAATTGCTACTGTGATAAAATACCATGACGAAAAGTTACTTATAGATGGATTAGTTTGACTTAAAGTTCCAGAGTATACATAATAATGAGGAAGGCATGGCGGCAGGCAGTCTAAGCAGGAAGCAGAGAGAGCAGTTTAGAACTAAGGGTCCTACACTCAAAATCTTCCGTAGTGGAGTACATCCTCTAGCAAGCTTCCACCTCTAAAGGTTCCATAGCCTCCTCCAGTACTGCTACCAACGGGAGACCGAGTATGTGAATATGGAAGCTTGGGGAGGACATTCCTCATCCAAACTCTCACAGATATAATACATGAAATCTGGTTTTTAAATCAGGTTAACTAATACTGCAGGCTTGATATTTTCAGCAACTTTCTGTGTAACCTTGGTCAAATTTCACAATCTTTCACAGACACTGTTTCTAACAGTTAATAATTCTTATACACATACTTATTATGCTTATTATCAGGTTCAATTAGAAAATGTCTGTTAACATAATGAAGACCATAAAATCATGCCACTATTATTTTATTAGTTCTGTGTTAATATTGAATTAATCAACATTTTAATTTCCCCTGAGGGCAATTTGTAATGACCTAGTCCAATGCACTGAATAGAGTTCCATAGGTCCTCTTCTATTACTGAGCTTATCTGTTGTTTTTTTCTCATTTCTATGATCAAATATTAGATAGATGAAACATAAGAGAGTAAGGGCTTATTTTGGTTCACCCTCTGGAAAAGGAGGACAGGGAATGTTTCTCCATCCTTATCTCTGGCCAGAGGCAGACACAGAGGAGTCTCTGTATACATCTGCCTCTCCCATAGTTCCCCTTCTCCTTAATCTAGGACCTCTTAACCACAGGATGATGCCACCAAACTAAGGTTGTATCTTAGTCCTCTCTGGAAACTCCCACAAAGACAAGCACAGAATCGTGTCTCATAGATGATTTCCAATCCCATGGACTTGATAATTAGCCATCACCTACATGTGTCTTTGAGAGAGTTGAGAGCTAGCAGATGTCATGAACTGAATACTATATCCTCCTAGAAAATACCTCAAGTGTATCTTTTCTTTAGTATTTGACTATGCATAGGTGATGTGTGATGGCTCAATAATACAGAGACTGTAATAAAAATCAAAATGCACAGCAACCACAAGAAAGACGAAATATCGTATTTCTCTGAAAATGGTTTCTTAAAATTAATAAAAAATTTAATAAAATATTATTTTGCAGTTACATATTTCTTTAAATCTGGAATATTTAGAGATTTATGAAGAATTATTTAATCCTCTGAACTTTTTGGATTATTCACTTATCTGATTATTATCCTCTCCTCTCTTACTTACCTCCATTATCTAAATTGACAATGAGACATGATACAAACAGAGGCCTAGATTGTACCAGATTCTAGGAAGATATAAAGGATATTCACAGTCATGTGTCACTTAAATTGGGATCTAGTCTAAGATTTTCATCGCTGTCCAAATATCACGGTGTTTACATGCTCCTGGATGGTTTGTGTCAGGTACTAAGTATTTTTCCATAATGTACAGAAATGCAGTAACTATGAGCTATATGAAGCTGCATCTTCATACACACATGGGATACTGTTATAATGGAAACATGTTTAATAAGGATAAGAGATATACTCTAAAATTAATGGTGAAAGATTCCCATAATAATTAGATAATTGAAAAACACCATTTTATCACATATTGTGTACAATATGCTTTGTATGGGCTATGTCCAGTATTGCGCACTGCCAGAAAAATTTTTATGTTTATACTAGTATGAATACAAACATGTAACACATGGTGCTATTGTAGCCCTGACAATGGGAAATTATGAGCTCTATAATACCAGTGATATATGTGCAATTTCTCACTGAGAAAAGTTTCTTAGTGTTAGATCATGAATGGAAAACAAAATATTGACTACTTGAAAAAGTATTCTTATGCTATCAAAATGAGAGAGAATATACCAGTGGACAGTTAGGTACCACTGATGATTAAGCCAAGAAAGGCAACAAGAGCATCCTATGGGCCTTTCATCTGACCATTTGTACAATAGGCACCTTCTTCAGTTAGATGCAAAGGCTAGCCACTCTTCCCAGTGCTTTGAGAGCATTCTTCTCACCCTCCTTTCTCTAGCTTGGTACCTCATTTCACTACTTAGAACCATGATCTTCTCTTGTAACTCTTTTTTTCTCCTTTGTAGCATCCTGATGCAAACAGCAGCAATAGGAAGAAACATTGGCCATGCTCAGGGGTAGAAAAGTGAGGAGTGAAGAGAGCTGAAATGGAGAGACTTCCCTTGATAAGAGTGATATTTTACACCCTATGTATTACCCCATTCTCCAACAAAATTCCAAGCCAAGGGTTTGCAAGCTTTTCTTGGCACGAGCCAAGATATTTGATACTTTGGGGTTTGTTGCTTACAAGTTTGTGCTCAACTGTTAGTTTGGGTATATATTGGCAAAATGGGTGGGGTTGTGATCCAATAATACGCAGAAACAGCTTAAAGTTCTATTTCATTGGTGGTTTTTTTTGTTTGTTTGTTTCTGTTTCTGAGTCCTTACATAGACCATGTCGTTCCCACTTCAGTGTTAAGTGGGCAAATGCGGGTGCCAGAAAGAGATATGTTCAAGGGGTTTCTTCCATTAGTCCTCTTTGCCTATCTTCTCGGATTACCCCAGCCTAGCATCGGCTGAAAAATTAAACAGAGAATGGAAGGGAAAGGAAGTGATAACAAAAAGGGAGCTAGCCCTGACCCTCTATGCCTCGATTCCATATCCCAAGTCTTCCATTCTTTGTAACCGTCCTGGATTGGACCATGCACGTTTTATCTGACCATTCAGCCTAATACTAGGTCCTCACCATGTTCCCCCTCCAAATGCTTTCATGTTTCCCCCATCCCCCCATCCCATTCTCCTATGGTATCTAAAGACTGGCTACTCTCCGTGTCACTGATGTCTCTGACAGAATAGCTTCTGAGGACATGTGTTCTTGGCATTCCAAAGTGCTGGATGTATTTCCCTTGAGATGATGCTCAAGAAGACAGATAAGTATTGGAATCAGATTAATTAAGTAACAGATAATTAAAAGATGATCATCTTTATTTCTAATTCAATAAAAAATACAGATGTTATTCAAAGAGACAAATTGAATTAATCATAACATGTGACCTTCTAGCAAACAATAAATCACCATTCTAGATGCTAAAGGCTAGGCTTGATTAAACTTGGAATCTTGTGAGTATCTACACATAGGAAGCTGGAAAGATTGTTGTAAGTGGTAGTCAGGATAAAACATAACTGTCTGTGGAGAACTATCTGTGGGCACTGTAGGTGGGACCTCCTCTTTCCCCTTCCCCCTTCCTCCTGCCTTCAAGGGTTGGTGAAACAACACAGGAGAGATTAGCCGCCACCAATGCATCCATTTTTGCTTATTGTATTCTAACCTTTCTTTTATTTCACCTTCTCGGGAGGAGGTTTTGCTCATCCATATTGAATATTTCCGCCAAAGTTAATAGCCCATGCCTTCTACCTCTAAATAAAGGATTACCAGTTGGTGAGGATATTGGGTTAGGGAGAGAAATAACATGTGCCATGCTTTACAGTAGCTAGAGGGATTGAGCCTGGACAGATGGGAAGAATGGTGATTTTGAGTTGTGATTGTTGCCCTTCAGGGCACCTTACGTAAATAGATCAGATGCAGGTTTCCAAGGTAGCAACAGTCTAAGAAAGGACTTTAAGTGATTTCACCTACTCATAGAATAGAGATTAGGATCCTAAGCACAGCACACTCAGATGAACAATATTTACATTATAAAGATCAAAATGCCCGTTTGTCTTCTCTGATCTCTTTTAGATCTCAGTAATTCCCTCCCTGCCTTGCTTCCTCTCTTCCTCCATTTTCTTTTGTCTTTTGATGTCATTCCAATGCAACTAAGACATCGCACTCGTGAACAATTCATTGATATTATGCAGATGTCTTTATTTTGAAAGAAAGCAGACACTTACTCATCTGCAAAGTATACACGATTACCAATTAATTGGAAGATAGCAGTTGGTTCCTTGGCACTGCTGAAGAAGACCACCCAGCATGGAAACCCAGGAGCACAGGAGCAAAGAAAACCCACAAAAAGTGAATGGGAGGTAAAGGCCATGGAAAACTTTCAAGATGATGTTATAATATGAGAGCTAGGTGCAATTCAGAATTTAGGTTGATATCAAAAAAAATAGCCTGCAAGAGTTCCAGTACAAAGTACATGGGCAAGAAGGGCCTGGATCTGATCTGCTCCCCATTCCTGATCCTATTACCCTCTGATATATGGTAACCGGATGTCTGTCTGATTTCACTTGTGCCCAAGGGACTTTTGCCTTCACCTCTTCAACTCCTGGACCAATCTACTAGAAACCTTTGTGTAGAATTTTTCAGAATCAGTATAGTACAACAGCCAGACACTCTCCCTGTGACTCCAGAGACGTTTAACAGAGTGGTGTCAGAGACTCCCCATTTCTCCCCTCCCTGATGCTTCCTCCAGAATGGGTACTCATTGAGCACGGTTCAGTACACATGCAGAGTCCTTGTCACATCCATAACAGCAGGCCTTTGCCCCTTGTGCAGACAGCATGAAGAGTTCTGATGTGGCAGAAGAGGGACGGCTGTTACACACAGCTCACATAGAAGGACTCCACAATAACAAGTGTCCATCTCGACTTATAAATCAGCATCTTGCTTAGTTTTGAAACCTTTTGAAGAAGCACTATGTGCATAGAATCCCTTAAAAAAAAACCTCTAAGTAACATCATTTAAATGAGTTTTTCATGAATAAAATGAAGCCATTCTAGATGAGCCCCAATCTCGCTGCAGACTGATGCTTGAATAATGAATTAGTCTTATATTTACTGCTATTTAAATATTTTATCAACTACAAACGAAGAAAAATAATTAGACATTGATTTCTTATGTGGTGGCCTCCCTTGTTGCTCACACATTGGGTAATAGCAATGGTACAATTATCTAAATCACAGCACCGCTATTGACAGAATACCACGCAGCCCTGAGACTTCACTAAGATCCCACCAGTTGCTGGCCCACTAATTTTATTTAGCCTCACATCTCTGGTTTAAGAGTCATCCAAGATCCCACACTGACTTCCATGGTTTGATCTTCTTAATTCTGCATATACATACACACACACACACACACACACACATACAGGAATTATTCTTTATTCATTTCTTCCACACAGAGGATGTTGTTTCATTGAAACCGAATTTCTGTTCTAGGTGTGCCACTGAATGCCTTATTCTAGCAGGTCTGAATTTGATACCTCAAGCCTCTAATCTTTCCTCAGCTACAGAGCTTCTTTGCTTAATATTTGTCCAGGAGGCTGTTATGGATTGAGGACTTAGACCAAAAGACACACTAAAGTCCATGGCTCTGGCAGCTTTTTCCCACTGTCACCAGTAACTGAGACAATCAACTTTTGAAATGGAAACATTTATTTTGGCTCTGTCTCGAATGTTTTCTCCTTGTAGCAGGTAGGCCTGTGGTGAGTCAGGACATCATGGGAGAGTGTGTTACTGGAGCAAAATAGAACAAATTAGAACCAAAGATGGATAAAGAGAAAATGGTGAGGACCCAAAGTCTTCCAAGGGCCTCTCATCAGCACCATGGTGGTAACCAAACATTCAATACATGGAGATACTTCATATCTACAATAGAGCAAAGGCTGTGGGATAATTGTCCATTGATATTTTTGTTAAGTTCTTTGGGTGCTGACCGTGGTCTCTTCCATATGTTGTTGGTTGGTCAGTTTCTGTTTGGTTTGCTCTTTTGCTGTGTATTGTAATGTTGAAAACTCTTCCCCAAGGCCTGGTTGCCCCCAGGGATGAGAGAATTTACAGATACAATGTGACTTTGCTCTTTAATTTAAAACTATTGGGTAAATAAAGAGGCTGACAATCTATTAGACGGGCAGAAGTGGGATAGGTGGGGATTTTTGGTTCCAGGACTTGGAGTCAAAGGAGAAACACCAGGAGGGAGAGAGAAGAAAGTAGTGAGAGGTTTAGAGAGACCTGATTGCCCAGGAATGGGGAATACAGGGGGCACTTTCTCAGAGACTAATGGGGGATGGAGAACAATATTTGGAATGTAAATAAATAAAATAATTAATAATAATAATAATAATAATAATAAAAGGAAGTAGAAAGAGGAAGATACCATATAATAAGAGATTATATAAGAACTGGCCATGTAGGTTGGCCAGTCTGAATAAGAGTGGCCCAGAAAGAACATGACAAGCCATAACTTGGGGCTATTGATATGGGGGAAAGAAACTAATAGCTTAGAGGGTAAATATCTGTCCATTTCTAGTGCTGTTTAAGGCTTCTTATAAATATAAAGTTGTGCATCTTTTATCTAAGAATGGAATGATCAAAGATGGGCATGGAAACACCCATTTATGATTAAATATTTTCCACGTGTTTCTTGTGTGCATGAACTGGGTAGCCTGTGATATAACCCCCACACACACACTTTAGGAAACTGTGATCTATTTTCCTGTAATACAAACATGTGCACCAATTTTGGCTTTCTCTTAAAAGTTGAGAAGAAACAAAAATACTTATTTTTCGAATAAATACCTTTGGAAAACCAATTAGAAGCTGACCCCAGGTGCTTTGCTTCTGAAAGCACTGTCAGAGGTCGGTGTCCTGCAGCCTTGGGGATGTGGTTTTTCTGCTCACAGCACTCAGCAGCTCCTGTCAGCTGGCCAGCACCCAATGCATGCCAAGTCGCTGGAACAGGTGTGCTTGCCATGATACAAAAATAACTGGAGACAAGCAAATGAGACCAGCTCTCTTGACCTGTGCTGAGCACCATGGGGGAAGAGAGAATCAAACAGCAAGAGGGCATCTTCCAGCCATCCTGGAAGTGTGAAAAATGAATCATTTTGGGGGTTTGGGAGGCTGAGGTAAGGTTATATGGAAGCCCAAATTCTGAATTGGATAATTTTTAAAATAAATGGCACCTGTGGATTAGACTGTTGAGAAATTGCTAAGGCAGCCATTGTTAATACATAATTCTCTTTTCAAAAATAATGATGTTATAAATATGCTCTAAAAGAAAGATCAACCTTGCAGAGAAGAAACTCTGAGAATATTAGTCTGCAGCATGAGTAAGGTCTAGAACAGATAAGAGAGGGACAAAAGGGTGCGGAAGGGTTTGTTTCTTTCTCACTTCTGTTCAATCACGTCTCTCTATCATCAGCCTCATGTCCCTTAGCTCTTTACTGCCAAAGAGTCCAACAATATTAAGGTGGGTGGGGATGGGGTTGTGCATACATTTGTGTGTACATGTCTGTGCACATGCATGCATGCATGCATGTTGCATGTGCATGCATATACCTGTATGTGTACATACATACATACATGTATGTATGTATGCATGTTTATGTGCATGCATGTTTGGATGCACGAGTATGTATTGTGTGTGTGTGTGTGTGTGTGTGTGTGTGTGTGCGTGCGCACACATGTATGTCAGATCGGGTTCTTCTCCTTGCTACAAAGGAGGTGGTCTGTCCTCATTCCTGGGTTGCTCTATTCTAGTTCACTCTGCTGTGGTATAAGGGTATAAAGGACATGTCATTGCTTGATGTGGAACTTACTGAGTTAGTGTCTGGTATACTGGATAAGTACATCATATAGACTGTATCACTGTGATTTATAGTCAGGAAATGTTGAATCTCTTTTCCTTTTTATAGATATTTTATCTTGAACGGAGATTTTACTTCCACTCCTTTCCTTTAATCAAATAGACACAAATCTCAGATAGAGCCTCCATGCTGTATAACTTTAAGAATGTGAACTTCAGCCCTCATTTTAAAATTCCAACTTTCAGATGAAGTGTATTGTAAAAGTCCTGTCAAGGGAGGTAGGGGTTGTATGGAGCCTTCACAGGAGAACTTCGCAAGTCACTGAAGTGTCAGTCTGAGCTAAGTTTCACAGGAGGGGTGCTGTTGGTGTTTGCACCAGGACAAATTACTATGTAGGACTGCTTCTGCCCTAGCAGATGTTCAAAGCACGCTAACCCAGGCATTAACTGCTATCCTACCCCAGGAGAACTGAACTCCATTCGAAGCACATTGTTATGCAGGGTGAGAATCTCTGGACTACAGGTTGCTTTTCATTTCCTTTGCAACAGTTTGTTGTCCTTCATGATGATAATGGTGATGGTGATGGCGAAGGTGATGATAAAGGTGATGATGACATCTCAATGTTGGTATTTCGAGCTTGAGGACTTGTGTAGTACTAAGCAAGTGTTCTACCATGGGCCTGAAATCCCAGCTACTTATTTGCCATGTCAGATGCCAAGCCGAACACACAACTTCTGCTCTTTCCTCCTTAGAAATGATAAAAATTTTTAACTATTGTATAGCTTCAGTATCCAGCTTTCCATGGTCCAGAAAGTGCTGGCATGAAGTATCAAATAAAGGTATCAAATATGTTTGTTGGAGTCTTTGAGGAGGTCTGTTCAAGGTGATGGAGTGATGGCTTAAAGTTTAGGAGCAGCAGTTGCTTTCCAGGGGACCTGAGTTGAATTACCAGCCGTAACCACATGGCTGCTAACAATCTCTGTAACTCCAGTTCCAAGGACATGACACCCTCTCTGGCCTCTGTGGGCACTTATTTATTTATATGGTCCATAGACATGCACACAGGCAAAATACCCATATACTTAAAGTAAATCAATAAATGTATTTTAAAAGTGAATCTATTTAATAGAACACCACTTCTGTTGCTCCAGTCATGAAACAACAGAATAAAACGATGAACTGAGAAACGGTAGCTCATGTATTCAGCTAATATTTGAGAGTGTGGCTAATATCTATGGACAAGTAATCTTCCTTATCCATAAAGGACATGCACTTACCACCTAGCCATCATAACATTAAACATCTAGAGAAGTTGCTTCTGCTTGGGGACCAAAGCATCAGGGAGAATTCATGAGTTCTGCAACTGGCCCACGCTAGACTAAAAAAGAAAGAAGGATATTACTTTATGTATTCTATATATTTCCAAATAAGTGAACTATTTCCTTTTTCTCCCTGGGAGAAAGAAGTGCAGAAGAGACAGTTCTGGACTCCTAACAGTTTACAGGCCTCATTCACATGAGAAAAATATCAAGCACTGAGAAGGACCAGCCCTCCATTTTGTTTTTACATAGCAATGAAATATTACAAGGGCAAGGGTTCATTTTGCCTGCCAAGATAGCTATGCAGAACAAAACAAGCACAGTGGTGATGGGACATTATTGACAGAGCAGAAGTGTACAGGCTCACCCCTCTATGTCCTCTCTGCTACAGTCTGGGCTAAGGAGGTGTCAGGGATATGTTTTATAAGAGATAGCTAGTAACTGATAGGTTATGTGCAGACACAAAGGTGTTACCCAAGAAGAAGAGAATGTGAGTCATTTAGACACCGATCTTCAGATCTTCTCTGAGCCCCTATTCTGCTACCCAGTACTCTCTCAGCTTCTGAAAATGGGCTTGAACTTAAGTCACAGAAGTTACTGTATTTTAAAACAAGTACCATCTTCAGACGTATGATACATATTGATATATATGGCACAGTCTAATGGCAAATCATAATGATAAACAGATACATACAAACTATTATTAGCAGTACCATTCTGAAGAAAAACCAGTATTACTAGAGCAAAGAAGAAAACGCGAGAGGTAGACAAGCATTCCCAAGAAAGGGTTTGGTTGAGGATATACAGTAAAACTCAATGACACTTGGTGCCAGGCACCTGACTGGCCACTCCGGCTTCATGAAGATAAAGATGGCTGCCTTCAGAGAGCACGAAAGTTTTATGGCAACTTCATACTCCTCTGGTCATAGGTGAGAAAAAAGGGGAAATAGACATGTATAAGTGTATAATACTTTCTAGATAGAGAATTCTCTTAAAGGGATACAAGAAGATAAACTAAGAAAATAAGATTATGAGATACAAGAGTCACTGTTACGTAAGAGTCTATTCATAAAACTGAAATACAAAATGGAGGAAGGGAGGAAAGAAGAGGAGGGAGAAAGGAGAAAGTGGGAAGAGACAGGACAAGGGAAATGAAGGCAAGGAGGGAGAGAAGGAAAAAATAACCATGAAACTCCCCAAGGCACTTGAATAGAGATTTTTAAAAAGTAGCTTAGCGTCAGACCTGTAGACACTAGTCCAAATGACGAAAGATGGAAGTGAACAACAGAGATTCCATGGGCTAGACAATACGTAAGATGAGGAAAGGATTTTAAAGTTGAGTGACTCATAGATGCAAAAGAAAATCATCAAAGACAACAGATAAAAGTCTTCTAGGTATGAAATAGGTGTGCGAGCTACTGTGAGTGCTCACCCTCTGCATGAGACCTCCATGTTGCTTGGTAAGGTAGAGAGGATGGGAATAGGGAGAGAAGCTTGCCTTGGTTTATTTCAGAAGCCTAGTTGTACTGGCTAGTTTTGTGTGTCAACTTGACACAAGCTGGAGTTATCACAGAAAAGGAGCCTCAGTTGTGGAAATGCCTTCGTGAGACCCAGCTGTAAGGCATTTTCTCAATGAGTGGTCAAGGTGGGAGGACACAGCCCATTGTGGGTGGTGATGTCCCTGGGCTGGTGATCTTGGGTTCTGTAAGAGAGCAGGCTGAGCAAGCCAGGGGAAGCAAGCCATTAAGTAACATCCCTCCATGGCCTCTGAATTAGCTTCTGTTTCCTGACTTGCTTGAGTTCCTGTCCTGATTTCCTTTGGTGATGAACAGCAATGTGGAAATGAATAAACCCTTTCCTCCCCAACCTGCTTCTTGGTCATGATGTTTGTGCAGGAATAGAAACCCTGACTAAGACACTAGTTGTCTACATCTTGACCTTTTAGATTTCTACATTTTCTCTTTGCCCTTGTTTTGAAGGATTTCATTGTGGTTTTAAAGAAAACCCATACCACAAGACACACCATCTCAATAATTTTAAACTCATTTACCATGGTAACTGCATGCATATTTTGGTGCAATAACTTACTAGAACATTTTCATCTGTCAAAGATGACTATTTATCAATCATTTTTCCATCTAGACATAAGAACCTACTTTCAATCTTTCAAGATGCTTTAGACACATAAGTGTAATCATGTAGAATTCGGGTTTGGTTAATAGCAGACATTTCACAGAAATGGTATCCTCAACGGTCAAGAGTGCAATGCAATGACTGGGTGTCCTTCTTTATTTTTAAAGGCAAAGTACTATACCATTACAAATATTAACCATGTTTAATAGATTTGTTTAGTTGCCTTCCGTCTTGGATATTCTGACTAATTTTGCAGTGAATTTATGTGTACAGATGTCTGAGATCCCATCTTCAATGAATTGCTTTGCTTCATCCAGTAGTGAAATAAGTAGGCTTTGTTGTTCGTTTGTTTGTTTTTGACCTTTTATACCCATTTCCATAGCTACTGAGCCATTTGCATCCTCACAGTACATAGAGATTTCTATTTTTGCATAAAAGAAGATAAAGCAGGGGTTGGGGATTTAGCTCAGTGGTAGAGCACTTGCCTAGCAAGGGCAAGGCCCTGGGTTCGGTCCCCAGCCCCAAAAAAAAAAAAAAGAAAAGAAAAGAAAAAGAAAAAAAAAGAAGATAAAGCAGGAAGAAACTTAAATCATTAAATATCCCCTAGCTTTGCCAACTCACAATTGCAGGATATGGGGGTAGAGGTGAGATTGGAACCAAAAAGAAAAGGAGAGGTGGAAATTAAAGTAGAAGAGATCTCCTGGTCTTCATTTTAGGGAGTGTGTGGAAAGCCAGTATGTTGGTCTGTTGAATGTTATCATCATTGGGAAGTCAACCATGTTCTACCAACAAACAAATCAACAGCAAAAGGAGGGGCTGGGTGCTTTGTAGAATATGACTACATCCACTGATTTATTTTAAATTTTTAAATTTTATTTTTCTAGGATATTTTATATATTTACATTTCAAATATTATCCCCTCCCCCCTCCCATACCTTCCCTCCTCCAGCTTCTCTGAAGACGCTCCCACTCCCACCCACCCACTCCAAGCTCAATGCCCTGGCCTTATCCTCCATTAGGGAAATGACCCTTCACAGAACCGAGGGCTTCCCCTCCTATTGATGCTGCACAGGGCCATCCTCTGCTACATCTGTGGCTGGAGACATGAATTTTAACTTAGATGGGAGGATTAAGTACAGGAAAAGAGAGTAGGCTGCTTCCCCTTGACTTAGTCACTATCGAGTTGTGTGATTTGGGTTTCTTTTCTAAAACCTACTTGAACTTAACCTGTAGGATTACTTTTTGGCTTTCAGAATGTTTTGATCATTTCCTGCCATATCCGGAAAGTTGGGCCCCAGAGTAACCTAGAATCTTCTTACGTGACAGATGGTTTTCGGTGTTGCAGTTCTACTACAATAGCCACGCTTAGTTATTGAACTTCAGGGTGTTGTGGGAGTTAGAGACAATCATTATGAGCAAATCACAGGAAGGAATTCGAGAACTCCATTGAGCCACATGTAAATTTATTTTAAGCTTTATTTCTTTAATATGGCTTTGCTAGAGGGGCTCTACCAGAACAATTCAGGGTAGTTGCACTCAATTGGACCATTAATCACTTGTTTGTGTTAATTAAACAGTTTGGAAAATACACATGGAAGCGCTTAGACCAACTTAAGACACTCATGTACAGAAACATTAGGAAAGAATTCCGTAGCCAACCAAGAAGTGTGGACACTGGAAAGAATCCAGGATTAAAATGTCACCAGGAGACTTTCAGGTTCACAAGTGGGTGACAAAAGCTGAGTATGACTTATTAGGTCAAAAGCAATTGTTCACCACTGAGCACCTAGTGAGGCTATCCACGGCGGTGGCAAGGCCATGGTGTGTGTGTGTGTGTGTGTGTGTGTGTGTGTGTGTGTGTGTGTGGTGTATTCAGTTATTTTTTTTTTACATTTTCCGAGTGCTGTTAATCATATGTCCTCACCAGGCAGCATTCCATCCATTTTGTTAGCCCTTTATCATTTTAAACAGTTACGGATTATGTCTCCATGGAGTGTGCTAGAAATGTCCTTATGTTGCACCAGCCCATACTTTATGAGATAAACAAATGAGTAATTCAAGCTTTGTAGCGGGTATGCGTGTCACATAAGGACTCAGTCATAATTTTCAAATTGTCTGCCAACGCACATTAAATCAGAGTGTCTATCGGAAGCAGTTGTAGTATTTCATGAACTGTGTGGAACGGTTTGTTATCCTATCTCTCTAAACTGTTTCTCCCTTCTCCAGCTACACTCCAGAAGATGGGGTAGAGGGCAGAGAAATACTACTTAACAGTGAAGTCAAGGGCAAGACTGAAGTCCTGATGCCATGTTTATATTTCCATTATCTAAAAATGTAGTGATGTATGCATATAAATAGCACATCCCTTAATTGCAGAGTGTTTTACATCTCTAGAGTTCTTAAAGAATAAATATGAACTTGAAAGTTTTGAAAGCAGTCAATAACATTCTAAAGTGAATATGAAATAAATGTGGGCTGTTCCATGTGTATGAACATATATTCTTATTCCTTGTGCACATTTAATAGTGATAAAGTTAAGAACAGTTAGTGATACCCCTTTCCCAGACCCCTAAACACAGTACCATGGAAAAGCCCTTTATCTAGTCTCTGATCAAGATGGAAGAAAGCTTGGGAACCCTAATTCAACTCCACTGCTTTGGAAAATCAGGTCTAAGCCATCGCAGACGTCGTCAGATCAAGCTAACTGATGTTCCCTACAGAGGTATTATTTTTCTGATTTTTATCAGCAATTTTCCACATGTGTCACTTCTTTACGGGGAAAACCATCATGAAAAGGAATATCATTAATTCGTGATGCTGATTGCTCTCCATCTCAGCTGATTAACGCCAACTAGGAAGCAGCCCCCAGTGCTGTTTGCAGGAGTCGT
Organism: Rattus rattus; assembly: GCF_011064425.1. NCBI lineage: Eukaryota > Metazoa > Chordata > Mammalia > Rodentia > Muridae > Rattus > Rattus rattus. The sequence continues at coordinate 5,779,594 of NC_046163.1, read as the reverse complement.
GTACAGCATGCCCAAAGTTCATACAAATCCTCAGCAATTTGTTAAATAATGTGCCAGCTGATGGCTATGGGTGTGTAATGTTTGAGGAAGTCCTATCTTTAATTCATGAACCTTTCAATTACCTTCAAAACTTATGCCAGGAGGGCAAGGCTGTCTGAGCCACTTACAGTTACTGCAAACTCTGTCCCTACGTAGTTTCAAAGGAGACTGTTTTCACTGCCTCCTGTGCTCACCATTCTCATTGAGACCATTTTTCCTTTGGCTCTTGGATGCCTAAGCTATTACTTGACATAATTATTTTGAAGTTCAATTCTTCCTCTCATTTCAAACAGGAAGTTCACACTAAACCAAATAAATCAGTGACAACCACCGCATGCTAAATTAACACCATCAAACAAGCGACCTGGGACGATGAAGGGAAAAAGGCTTTTGGAGTGCCTGTCATGTCTACCAAGTGCCAGACACATCATAGAGGGTAGCAATTGGTAGTTATAATTTGCAAGGCTGAGTTTCTCATTCTTCCCCTGTGGAATGCACAGGAATTACAGATAGTGATGGGCCTGGCACATGTCTCTGAATAATATCTCTAAATTGCTAGATATTTGTCATAAGGTAGTGTTTGTCTTTAAAAATAAACACCATTTAATAACTTATAACATATGAGGACTCAAGAATCAGAATAAAGAACATCATGCATATGATACTATCATACACCTTTAGACTTAATGGTACAGCCACACACTTTACAAATTTTTCAGTTGTTCCGAAAAATATGACAAATAAAAGTATGAGTGACATTCATAGGCCAGGGATCCTCAAGGACATTCCATTTTAAATAATACTGAATAAAGAAATTTGCTTAAGAAAGCTGTATCTAGCACATGGAAGGATGTGTGAAATTCTGTATGTGAAGACATTGCAGGCATTGAAAAAAACTCAAATAGATCCATTGTAGTTAAATTCAGTGCAACCATAGAGAAGATCGAAGAGGAGAATTGAGGGGCTTTATTGACAGTGGTAAGGGTTCGTAGCACAGTTGTTAAGTCACATTAATCTGTTTATACCTTTGGAAGAAAGCAGTATAAGGTTGTAACCTTTAAAGTTAAAGATTGGGACAGTTAAGTTTAAAGAGAAAATAATGCATGAACTAGGTTGCATGTGGGGTGGGAGGGAGGATAGGATTGAGAGGGACCAGATAAGGGGCTCCTTGGATGTTTAGAGAAGATATGAGAGTACAAGTTATGAACGTGCCAGTGGAGCTAGATACTAAAGAATGGGCTTCAGAGCTCTGCAAAAGACAGATTATCAAAGATTAATTGGTTCTAAATGTAAAAAGGCAAGCTCTATCTGGTCTAGTCCCAGACTTGTGGCTTAAAACACAGCCATGTTGAGCCAGGTAAAGGGTTAGGCAATGGACAGCAGCTGGGAACAAGACTGTCCATTGACATTTAGATCTAGCAAGGTTGAAGATCCTTAAACAGTGGCCCAAGGGAGATGTTTAATAGACAGGAGGAGCGATATAGAAATGTCTGGCCTGCAGATTCAAATTTGGAAATCACTGGTTTCAATACTGATAATTACCTGAAATTACATAAAAGTATTGAGCTAACTAGCAAGGAAGCAAGATGCCTATCGACTGGCCTCATTCTGGAATCTGTTCAGCTGAGATTTTCTGTTTCCAGCACTCACTGACTGATGACTTGGATGCTTGGCTTTGGATGTGATCCACCAGCAAGAGAAATACAAAGGAAGTCTAAAGCTTTAAAGTTACGCCCAGGAATCTCAACATTTAAGTTTTGAGCTCAGAGCATTGCATGAGTTTTAAGGGTCATTTTGTACCACGTAAAATAAATAATTAGATCAGAATCTGAAGTCACATATTTATGTATTTGACCACTATCAGTAAGGTCCCATACTTTCTAGACACAGACAGGACAAGTTGTGACATTAGTGGACATTTCTACTCTGGGCCACTTCCAACCTAATAAAAAACAGAGCTCTGATAGAGTGAGAAAGCAGATGAGGGAGTCAGGGTAGAGTTAAACAATAAGCAGCCAAATGCTACTGTAAAATTGGATGTAGTTGGTGGCAGAAGGACGCTAAACATGGGAACATGGGGCATAAGGGTCCAGCTAAGAGAGGGGAGCTCTTTGTACAAGTTGGTAAGTTATAGTTACAACAAAAGAACAAGAAGGAGAAAGACTAAAAGGAGGCAAAGAGGAGAAGAGGCCAAAAGAAGAAGAAGAGCACACATCTGTTAGTATCAGGAACCTCATTTACCTCCAGCAGTGATGTCACCCACAGGTGACATGGACCTGCACATCCGTTGCCATGGCAATAGCCATACATTCCTAGCATACATTTGGTTCAGCTCCCACCTTCACCTGGGATCAGTTACATCACAGTCTAAATAAAAGGCAGACCATTTCTGCCTCCTTCCTCTTCTTTTTTCTTTCCTCTCTCTCTTCCCCCCTCTTGTCTACATCGTCCTCAATAAACTTCCTCCTCATGGGACCATATTGGCCTGGTGTGGTCTGTCCAAACTCAAGCCATGATTCTATCACAACATCTAAGTCAGTCTTTCTCTTCTTGCTGGAAAAAGGCAGTATTAAAGCAATATGTGCCATTTGTGTGTGTTCCATTAGGGTCTGTGTCTGCTCCTTCTGTGTCTCAAGCTTATTCTTTTGTGATGACAGCATCTGAGCCTGTAAGCATAGCTAGTACCTCTCTGACTTCTGCTGATTCACTATTTTATAGCTGGACCAGTTGGATACATTTCTTTAATATTCTATTTAAATCCTTTAAAAATAATTTAAAAATGACATAATTGCTTATGACAATTTTAGTTTTTATAGATGTCAAATAAATTAATTCTATACTTTCCTCCATAAAATAACTGCAGGGTATATCTGTCAGATAGAAAATAGCCTCCAGATAACAGTTTTAAATATAAATTCAAGCATCCAATACTTCTGATTGCTATTCTACAGTTTTCTAGATGGTTACATATTATGCTATGAAATCAATAGTGATTTTGTATATAGTTTTGTATTGATAACATTTAAAAAACAAAGTAGAATGACTTTTGTTTATACAGATGCCCTTTAACCTGGAACTGGGGAGATGGCTTAGTCAGTAAAATGCTTGCTGGGCAAACATGAGGAACTAAATTCAGATTCCCAGCATCCATGTCAAAGCCAAAATCCAAGCACTTCCCCAATTCTAGCACTAGTAAAGCAGGGACAGGTAGGCCTCTGGGGCATTCTCAACAGAGGGACTCACTGGATTGGTGAACTCCAGCTTCAGTGAAAGAACTTGTCTTTAAATAAAATAGGATAGGCAGCAGTAGAGGAAGACATTTGAGGTCTACCTCTTTCTGACACACACACACACACACACAAATACACACATACACACACGTGCATGCACACATACAGAGAGAGAGACAGAGAGAGAGAGAGAATAAATGCCCATGAACATATACATACATATACACTATACTACACTACACATACACACACACACACACACACACACACACATACACACAGTGGATGGGCATGCTTATGTATACACATGAGCACAACATACATACAAACACATAAGTACCCACAGTGGATGACCATACACTACATACACACACATGCACACATATGCAAACAGTGACATCCCATGCACATGTACAGACATATAAACTACACACACGTAGACATATGACACACTGTGAATGCCCATGCAGACACACACACACACACACACACACACACACACACACACTAAATTCCAATGCACATATAAATACACATACACAACATCCACACACATAGTCCAATTTCAACTGAGGTTTGTATTTCAGGACTCTGTGGGGATCCAAGCAGACATTTTCATTTTGTACCTTGATTATACAATGAGAAAGTAAGGAGAGATGGCTCAGCAGTTAAGAGCACTGACTGCTCTCCCAGAGGTCCTGAGTTCAATCCCCAGCAACCACATGGTGGCTCACAATCATCTGTAATGGGATCTGATGCCCTCTTCTGGTGTGTCTGAAGACAGAGACAGTGTGCGCATATACATAAAATAAATTAAAAAAAAGAAAGTAATATCTTGAATACACAATAATTCTGCATAAAATTAATGATAAGACTTTAAGGAGATATTATGAAAATAGGGAATATTGTTATGCAATACTAATAAAGCCCAGTGGTAACCACTGCAGTCTTGGAGATAAACGGACCAAGCAAACAACCAAATAAAAGCAAAATTGTGAGAGGATCCACTGTGAGGATAGGTCTGTGTGAAATGAGATGTTCTGGGGGTTTGTGAAAGGAGTACTCATGAATGAAATGCAGGCTTCAAATATTTATGATTTTTAAAAAAAGAGCCACAAATTTTAGGGATTCTTAAAAGTTTCTTATTCTAATATTGAGTTTTGTCTGTTTTCTGAAGTTGAACCAATGAAAATGAACCAGTTGCTAAAGAATCTAACATTGAAGTGTGGTTGGCCACTGAAGTACCACAAAGTGCACATCTCAGAATTGCTCATCTGAGCTGCATTTCAATATAAGTAGCATCTTAGCATTGATATTTACTTTACAAGAAAGAATGTACGCAGCTATAAATAGGATGTATAAATTAGAAGAGTTCCTTTGTGGGTGCATACGAATAGTCATGTATTCTCACAATACATGATAAGAAGCACTAAAAAATAGTGTAACATAGAGAAAAGTCAAAATTTGTACAGATCTGCAAAGAAACCAGAGTATGGTTGAGATTAAAACACATTGGTAGGAATGTCCAGTTTGTGAGCACTTTTAAAATCACCCCAGACATTCTAAACAGAAGCAGATGGAGTTACAACAATTACTTTTCTACCTGATCGATCCCAAAGGCAGTAGACAGTAGACAGTAGACACTATGACTAGTGCTTCTGAGGCAGACTGTGGAGCCAGGATTCCTGGCTTGGAGTCCCACCTTTGCTGTATAATAGCTACTTGGATATAGAAAGTTAATTAACCTTTCCTTGCCCCTGTTTCCATCTCTATAAAGTGGGAGGATAATAGAACCCAGCTCTAGAGTGTATAGAAGAATGTCTGCACCATGATAAGCACTTTGCAAAGTTTAGCCAAAACCACGCCAGGCATCTCCTTTCTTCTACCTTTCCCTCCTCTCCCTCCACAGTGCATTCTCCCTCTCTCACACACTACTTCCCCTCCCCAGTTCCCTTTCCCGCTCTCTTTTCCTTTCCCTCCCTGTTCCCTTCTGTCTCTAAGGCAGGGTCTTGCTATGTATGTATCCCAGGCTATACCCAAAAATCTTTAGACTTCTCTGCTTATCTCCTGAGACTAGAAGCATCTGGCATCCATGGCCAGCAATGCTAGGCTTTTCTTTTTATCAGTTTCCTTATGGTCTTCTCATCTGAGAGAGTCATTGCCATTGTAATCTGTCACATACATCAAATCAAGAAGAGATTTCTAGCATCCAAGCCATCCACTTTAGCTGAGTCTTCTGCCTGATCCAAGGGGTTACAATTAAAAACGTCTGTGTTGCTGTCAACCTTTATTGTTGATTGGCAATAAGTGTTTCTGAGTCCTCAGAAGTTTATGATGGAGGTGGAGGGTAGAAACAGTTTTATACCTATGAGTCTGAATTTTGGCCAAAGGCACACCATGGTGAATTTATTAGTTAGGGTTCTCTAGAGGAAGAGCACTGATGAAATGATTATTCATAAAATACTAACTTATAAAATATATAATAAATTATATATATGGGTTTATTAGATTATCTTATAAAATAGATTTGAGTAGTCTAACAATAAATATCTTCAAATAGACAGCCTGAGGACCTAAAAGATATCTCACAGTCCCAGCCTATTCCTAAAGGCCTAGCTAGATTCCTGGAGAAGCATTGGTCCTCAGTCAGTGTTGAAAGCATGAGGGCGGTATGCTTCGATATCAGAAAAAAAATACAGCAGAGATGGCAACAACAGAACAGATACACTCACCTAGAAGATGGGAAGGCAGTGAGGCAGAAAGAAAAACTTATCTCTTGGACCACTTTTCATGTAGCTGCCACTAGAAGATGACACCTATCTTTGTGGTAGGTCTTTCCATGTCAAATAACCCAATCAAGAAATCCCTTACAAACTTCCGTAGACACCTCTTACCTCTTAGTTGGTTCTAGATCTAGTCAAGCTGACAACCATAATGGATTACCAGATTTGTGTATCTTCATGTTCGGTTCTGTTATTCACACCAAGGCTGTTCTTGGCTGACTCTTTGATTACCCAACTCTGGACGTGAATATATAACTCTTCTCTCCTTAGGAATTGTTCATAAAAATTAGACATCTCTCCCCATTGAACCTTCAGATCACAAGCTTTCATTGGGTCCTGAATACAGGCTGCCCCATCGTACTCCTAAAGTAGACAGTCTTTGAACACCCAAAGCCATCTGTGTTGACTGCTACTGTGCTCGACCTTACAGAATCTCAGGTGCTGCTGCCCATACCCTGGGGTGATTCTTCTCCAGCTTTGATTCTAGGCTTGCCCATGAGTATGGTCTTGCTCAAAAGGCTATCCACAAACACAGATTTTTAAAGTGCTTTCTCTTTGGAGCTTATCCTCTTGAGAAGCAGCCACCACTATGTGAGGAAGCCTCCTCTTAATTCTTCGAATATACCTGTGCACTTGGCAAAGAAGTACAGCCGCACTGCTGTAACAACTCAGTCGCACCTCTGGCTGTAGGCATGTGTATGATTGAGCCGGGCAAACCCAGAAAGGCCCAGAACCCATGCTTGCTTCAAGCCTTCATTCTGAGGTTACTTATATGCAGATAATACACTTGATATAATGTCTGCATCTATTATCCCAAACTGAACAAATTCCAAACGTCCCCCTGCCAAGGAAAGAAAAAAAAATGCAAGTGTATATTTGCATTCTTCTATAGCAAACATCACCATTTTGTTTTGGAAGTGTATTATGTATTCATAAAAAAATAGGTAATTTTGGGCTGGGGAGATGGCTCAGTGGTTAAGAGCATTGACTGCTCTTCCAGAGGTCCTGAGTTCAAATCCCAGCAACCACATGGTGGCTCCCCACCATCTGTAATGAGATCTGATGCCCTCTTCTGGTGTGTGTCTGAAGGCAGCTACAGTGTACTCGTATACACAAAATAAGTAAATCTTTTAAAAAAAAAGAACAGGCTGGCCTCAATTTAAAAAAAAATAGGTATTTTCATATCATACCAGCAAGAACTCATTAAAAGCATTGCATATATGTAAATAGTATCATCACGGATTTTTATAAATTTATAAGAAAATATTTTGCTACGCATTGCTAAAAGTCCATCTCGAGGCAAATATGAATAAGAAAGAATAAATTGAGATTTTATAATTAAATATCTTCCATTATACCTGGGCTTCAAGATTATCAACGTACTGGCTATTGGTTTAAATTGTGTTCTCTTTGCTAGATCTTGGTACAAAATAATGGGGCTTCTCCGAGCTTCAGTCTCGTCATTTGCAGGCTGGAAACTATATTAGTTCATTCATTGGGTTCTTGTGCTTAACAGACCATAAGTTCAAAAGGCTTTTGCCAAATTTTAAGCCCTTAATGTCTTGGTAGCTGTAGACCGTGTTCAATGTTCTCCTTTGTCATCTTGTTAGTTCTGTGACACTCCATCTGGTGGCCTTTCAAATAAAGTACTGGAATGAATTGATGTTTTGGAAGGAAAATTGAAGACAATGGGTAACTTAATTGGCCTTTCTCTTTTAAGGGATGTTACAAGACCATCAGTTCCTTTTCAGGTTCCCTTCCCAAATGTTAAGACACTAACCAACAAGGGTGCAGAATGAGAAGAGTGGTACACAGGGTATGGCCACAGTTTCTTTTTACTGTAAGCCTGGGGAAGCATTGGGTCACTCTATAGGTCACACTGGCACATGGTCAGTGTCTCAGGGTAGAGGACTCTTCTTACCATCTGTTCCAAGTCATCTCCTTCTAATTTGCTGCTGGATTCTACTGCTTGTTGTTATTTCTGAGCAAGCATTTCCCTACCTATTCTTCAGTGTCTTTGCCTGGCACTTTCACTTTCTTGTAGTGATTTTTCATTTCCCCCTCCCATTTTGCTGAAGTGAGCAATGGTGCCCTCAGGCTCCAATTCTGAGAGCTGCTGCTTTCAAACACCTAAAAAATAGATATGCCTTTTTTGCAGGGAAGACCCTTCAGTTCTTTCTTCCCCCTAAGAGAAATTCTAAGATTCCCACTCAAATTTCCTCAGAGGTATTCTCTAAAAACAAATGCGTTTTTTTTAATTGCTGCTCAAGGTTCTAATGAGAAGCTTGTTTCTCTGTCTTGTGTTTTATAAATTGATTCTAAACAGAGCTGACCTTTCAATCTCGAGCGATAGCATCCACAAAAGCACTTCTAGTTATGAGTAAAGATTGATTTAATTGGAAGACAGTGGATAAATCAGATGTAAACTTACAGCTACTTAAGAGTACAGGAAAAATGTTTATTAAGCCTGGATGTGAATAGTCCAGATTTCTTTGGCAAATGTGTCTTAAACAATACCAAGGCCATTGGGGAATTGTGGGAGATGGCTTCTTAGGACACTCAGATCTCCATTGAGGAGGCTGGCTCTCCATTCAGCAACTGTCTAGAGGCTCCAGTGTTTTCCTTCTATGTTAGTGTCAGTAGTCAGGCCATGGAGACTCAAGGGAAGCCAGCTGAAAAGTACTTAGTCAGCTGCCATAGATTACACCTCGGATACCCTTCAGTGCCAAACACAGCCTCTCACATTTCTAAAGTACTCAGGGCGGCTGTCTCACCGCAGTCTTGCTAACCTTAGTCTCCCCTCCATCACAGCCTGATGACTGAATTTTATACATGTCTTCCCCATGCTTTTTTGGGGAATTGTGCATTTGCAGGTGGATGGTTTGCAGCTGTGTTTGAAGGTATTACGCTTTGGAACTTTGTATGTCTTAAAACACGTATTTCTCTTCTGTAAACAAATACTCTTATTCCCATTACCTGTAAGACCTTTAATACGGCACCCAAGATTCTCTACAATATTATATGTGCTTACCTTTACAGACTTCTTCCACATAAACCTGGGATCTTAGTCTAAAGGAGGATAAATGGCCAAGTATTCTCATTCTTTAATTTGTCCTTTTCCCTAATGTCAGAGGTAATCACTTTCATCATTTCTATGCTAGGAAGGAAATAGCGCAGATGTCCTTTAGCCAGCTCAGCTTACATGGGGATGGGCTGTAGGAGGAGAGCACGGGGAGCTTTTGATGGGATGTATTTGGCATAAAGTTCTGGTGAGATGATCAGCCAGGACACGGAAAGGCCTGACTTACTTAAAATGGCTTAAAGGTAAACTGAGGCCAATCAGAGTCTGGGTAAAGAGGTAGTGGTTGAGAGCAAAGAGATCCTGGTGATGATACCTAGGGCTCATATTTTTTATTAATTATTTATTTATTCACTTTACATCCTGATCACAGCCACCCCTCTCCCCCTACTCCCCCCTCCTCCCCTAATACCCTCCTCCTTTTCTCCTCTGAGAATGGGAAAGCTCAGTGTTAGAGGGGACAGGTGGTTCAGCTTCGGCTTTCAGTGAAGGTGAGTAATTGGATAGTCATGGAAGGATGCTACAGAGAGAAACCTGGCTAGTCATGTAGGTTTACTCCTGACCTGTATCGTAAACAAGAATGATAAACTATAGTGATCATAGCCTTAGTGCCTGTTAGAGCATTCAGTCTCCTCCTCGTGGTTCCTGGAGTTTAGGGATGTATCAAATTAAACACTGCCTCTGGACAACTTCTGTGAAGGAGCCTGCGTGTGGTATTACTTTCACCATGTCTCATTCCTTTAGGAATCATGGGTCCCAGGGTTCATCAACACGGCTAAAATTCCTCGGTTGCTTAGCTTTTCCACACCGTGGCTGGCTATGTTAAGATGGCACATCGGAGACCTAGTCTGTCTCCTTTTATCATTTACTAACTTTACGTTACTAGAACAGATTGAGAAAAAAATTTATCAGAATAAAATTTTGGTTTTAATAATCAATATTTTCTAGGGTCTTGCATAATTCAATGTAAATGTGAGCATTTTGGTAGACGTATTAGCTACCTTTCTTATTGCTCTGAACAAACACCTGACAAAAGGCAACTTAAGGAAGAGCAACTTAGTGTGGTTCATGCTTTGGAGGGATACAGTGGGCAAGCAGGAGTGTGCAGGGCTTGTCCTACTGCATCTACACGCGGGAGGTGGAGAGAAGATGGTGAGGCTGGGCTGTAAAACTTCAAAGGAACCCTCTAGTGACCTCCTCCAGAAAGACTCTACGTCCTCAATTTGGGTTCTAGAACATGGCAAATCAGCTCTACCTACTGAGGATTGCACATTTAGATGCATGAGGCTGTCACACACATTTAACATAAGGCTATGATCAGTATAGTTTATTTGCTCCATATAAAATTTTTATAGCTACTATTCCTTTCTCTGTTTATGCACATCTGGTAACTTCTAGTACTGTGTCTTCCTCCCCAAAATCTTTTCATTCAATCTGAAGCTTAACTTCAGGGGAAGGTTTGGCGGAGTACAGTAGAAAGGCTTTGCTCCGTTTGCTTGTTACTTCTGATTCTTCTTCCTCTAATAGACATCTATTTTAGAAATATTCTACTGGGTACATACGGAGAGTGAAAACTAAATAATTCCACTTCTGGCTTGTTCTTCTCTCTTGGGACCTGTGCTTCAGATACATATATTCCCGGTACCCAGGCTTCTGGTACCTGTGCTCCTGGGATCCATGATACATGCTTCAGGAACTTACATTCCTCATATCCACACTCCATGCACCCAGACTTGTCACCCGATGCCCATGTACTTCTCCTTATACTTGTGCTTCTAACACCCACGTTCTCTGGTCCCCAAAATCCTGATATCCAAACTCCACGTATTTATTTTCCTGGTATCCATGCTCGTCGTAGACATCTTCAGACAAGTTGATGCTTTCGGTGTCGGTGCACACAAACGAACAAACCGATATCCTCAAAGAGACTTTTCAAGAGACCATTAGGCAACAGACTTACAGACTTGGACTCTAGAGCCAGTTGCACCTCTCTCTCTCTCTCTCTCTCTCTCTCTCTCTCTCTCTCTCTCTCTCTCTCTCTCTCACACACACACACACACACACACACACACACACACACACACACCCCTCAGCTTGACCATGTAACTTTTAGTGCAGATTTCTCCACTTACAAGGATGGAAGTTAGCAGCAATCAGTCATGGGGATGGTGTGGGTCATAGAACCATCTTATCAGGTAAGAGTAAGGCAGTTGAAGTTACAGGCTTGTGTAAGGTTTTGGTTGTCACATTCATCAGTGATACATTTTTAATTCCCTGCACACAAAGCAAAGTTTATCCAGATTCTAATTCAAAAGTCTCCATGTGTTGGCCCTCAGAATGAGTCATCTCTGTGTTTACTTGCAGCTTTTAAGTTCTATAATGCGTATAGCCCATGTTATCTCTTTCGACGTAACAAAATGTTGTAGGTTTGACTTACGCAAAAGTCATTTACTTTTATCCTGATTTTGGAAGTTAGAAAGAAATCTGAAATCAGGCACATGCATGATTCCGATAAGAACACTCCCTGGGTTCCAGGGAGAAAGAGTCCCACTGTGTTTGGGTCACAAATGGGAGGAGAGGCAGAGGGAAGGAGAGGTATGAAGGGATATCGTTCCCATATAAGGCTTCAATGTCATCACTACACCACCAAGACTACTAAAACCTTAACTACCTCCCAAGGGCCTCATTTTCAAATATCATCACATTGGGAATAGGAGATTCAAAGCGTGGATCTGGGAGATGTAAATACTCCGGCTCCAACAAGGCAACCCATTCTGTCTTTCCTAAAACTGTCAGGAATAGTGGGTTTTATACCTAATGATTTTTAAAGGGCTCCAGGCCATTTTCCTTGATAAGGTTGATGGAAAGAAAGAAAGGCCTTCACATCCGCAAGAAAGTGCAGGAGTGCAAGCCCACTGCACTTTAGTATATGGAAACTAGAAGTTACCACCTTTCAGAGTGGAGGAGACATGGGCCTCAGTTGTATAAAACTAAATCCATAAACTCAAATCTCTGTACTTAAAAACAGTTCAGAGTTTCATTCAACATTTCCTATCCACAGGACAACTTACATTTGACTTTTGTCTTTTTCTTTTTTGAACAAAAAGTAATGTATCAAAGAAGGCTTTAAATACTCGAATTTAAGAATTGATTCCAATCTTTTTCATCCCTATAACAATAACAGCCTTATCAAAAGCAATAGTATTCACTAAATTAATTTTGTTTTTTTTACTGCATCTTTTCATAAAGTTCATGTTGAACCCTATTAATTTTATAGAAGGTCATCTTTTCCCTATCCTATTCAAGTTGATTTGTCCCTAAACATCTTTCACAATGCCACTGTGTAAGATCAGAACTGACAATCGTAGATCCAACAGAATTTCACTGCTTAAAAATAAGTGTAAAATTGCTTTCTAAAGAAAGGAGCTTCCTCCTTGGGTCCTGAGATAGAGGCTTGCACGTTGAATGTCTGCTCCATGGTGATTCATTAATTCCCAGTTATGAATAATACAGGTGTGGGTGAGGACAATGCCTTCATTAGGCCAATTGCACTTGGTATCCTGACCATGGGAAGATTGCTGTGATATAATTTTTAGACTCTACAATCACATGTAAGCAAGACTGTCCAAGAGCAGTGATGGGAATTTCTTAGGCTTGGGTCCCCCTTTCATACCAGCGATTACATCTGAACAAGGCTCAAAGTTCCCAGGAAACAAACTGCTAGGACATTGGAAAGTTAACAGCTCCTTGAGTGTGCTAAAGGAAATAGTATTTTCTGTCACTGTGATACCCTTTGGTTGGATGGGAACTTGCTGCTTCTCTTCCTGGTTTCTGTTTTGGTTTTCTGTTTTTAATAACCTTGGGCAATTCTGCGAATTTGCATTCATTTTCCCACAAGGTGACTCGGTTTTGGAAGGAAGCAGATACCTCCTAGTTGCTAATGAGTTTATCTTGGCCGAGGCTGAAATGGGATGCTTTTGGCCTGTGCGAGTATGTGGCTGTCAGCCGTCTTTCATACTGCCTTCTGGCATTGGTTGCCTTTCTGGCATCAACTTGGAAGACCAGAGACACCCATAATATCAGAATCTATGTCTGTATTTGAGTTTGTGCTGGACTGTGTCTTTGTCCCTGATGAGAAATTAATGCTGCTGTCTTGGAAGTAGACAAAGAGGAATGCGGCAGATGTCATCTGAGGTCATGTGTTTTCAAAATCAATTGTCTTTGGGCGTTGGATGTCATGAACAAAGCAGACTCATTCTAAGAAAAAAAAAAACCCACAAAGTAACCCCAGAGCTGCTAAGTCATCTGCAGCTTTTGCCTTCTACACAGCATAGCTTTAGAAATTTCTTTAGCAGGCCTTTGGTTTCTGGCTGGCTCATCCCATATTATGGGCAAACCACCTGTTTCTTCCTTCTGCATTGTTTAGATCTCTGTTATCAAAAGCTCTTTCTCTGTGACCTGTTCTAATTTTTGAAGTATTAAAAATAAACTACATCCACTATCTGAAGACCCTTCTCCTCCTGTCAAAAGCTGAAGTCTTGGTTTTCTTCTCTACGTTTTTGCCTTGTAAGCCTTAATGGAGCAGTTGGCATGTTGTCAGACATAATCAATGAACTGACTGAATAAATTGACCTACAGTGAGTATAAAACTGAGAGAGAATAATATATCTCTTCTTGGGTCATTTTGGTTGAAAGAGATGAGTAAATAAAGAGGTTCAATATTTGGAGAGAAGAAACATAAACTTAGACTGAATTAGAATATTTTCAACAAAGGGACAATCAGGAAGATTTTGCTTCTAAAGGCATACATGGCATAATTTGCATTTAAAACAGTAATTTATAAGCTTGCATGAGAGTAGTCTTTAGACTTTACATTTACTGTTCTATCCAGTCCCTCATTCTTTTAGGCTTTATATCTTATTTATCAAATATGTATATGCCCACAACTTAAAGACTCAAAATCTGTAATGAGAATTTAAAAAAAATCTTAGTAGTTCAATTGTTTTTATCTTTTGCCCCACATTCAATGTCAACTGCTTTCATTGATGTTAACTAATTGTCTTAGTTACTGTGTCAAGGCTATAATAAAATACTGGACAGAAAGAGCTCACAAGGAGTAATACTTATTGTGCCTCACAATTTTGTAGCTTTCATGTTGATTGACTCCCTTGCTACAAAGCCTGTGATGAGGTAGAGTACCACAGGAGAAGGGCATGGTGGAGTGAAGCTGCTCCCATAAACAGCAGCCAAGAAATGGATCACAAGAAGGAACAGGGACAAAATGCACCCATCAAAGACATGCTGCCCTGCTCACCTCTTCCAAGCAGGTCCCACTTCTTATAGCCCCTTGCATTCCTCTCTCTGGATAGACCATCAGAATCCAGTCACCTCAGTAGCACCAACGACTGTCACCAGACCTTCAACACAGCATCCTTCAGAGAAGACATTTCCTACTCAGACTAACCTTCCTTATTATCTTCTTTATACTGCTTTCAAAAATGTTTGTTTTATGGCTTCTTACGTGTTCAGACTGAAGCTTTGCCCAGCGTCTCTCCTTTATGAATAATCAGGATTAAATTCTCTTTTCTGTCCTTGGCCTCACTTTTACTGAGCACTTTTTTTTAAGTCTTCCCAACAAGTATAACAACATAAGTTTCATAGATCAGCAGAGTCAATGTTGAATTAGTATGGTCATATAAAATGTTAGAGATATGACCGTGTATAAGCAAATGAGATTTTCCATGCCTTTTTAAAACCTACGGATATATTTTTGCATGCTTTAAAACTTTGTTCTTTGATTCTTTTTAATAGTTGCACCACTTAAAAACATCCACACCCTCCTTTGGTTAAGTACATGCTTTCCCAGGATGGTCAGATCCATCAGGGTCTCAATTTTGAGCAACGTCCATGGACTACCTGAGCCATCAATCTGGCTTTGCAGTCTCCTATTTGTTTTTGCTACCTCGGCATCTCCCTTTCACATCTTCTGCTAGCTTTTGTCATCCCACCCTCTGCTTTCTCTTGGGCTGCTCTCTTCTGCTAATGAACTTTGTCCTTCTGTCATTCCTTTAGAAAAAAGAAACATGGAAGTGAATTTTCTATGAGATGGATGTCTTATATCTCTTCATTCTCTGTTCACATTTGAATGACAGTTGGGTGAGGTAGAAATTATAAATTGGAGACACACACACACACACACACACACACACACACACTAGATACATTCCTTCTAGGTTTCAGTTGAAGCAACAATTTAGGCACTTTGAGATCTTCATCACGTTTTTCTATATGCCTTCTTTGGATATGCTGTACTGATGTGATATTTAAGTCAGATATACATGTCCTTGGGCTGGTAAGATGGCTCATGGAGTAAAATTTGCTTACTACTAGACGATACACCATCTCACAGATACCTACACACACACACACACACACACACACACACACACACACACACACACACACACACACCACTACCACCAGCAGCAGCAGCAGCAAAACCAACTATAACAGCATTGATAGAAAGAATCAAAATTTATATTTTTGAAATTTTCTCAAATTAATTTATTGTGTATGTACATTTGTGTGAAGGTACATACACATATGAGTGAGGGGCACACATACAGGTGCCTATACAAAGGTGCCAGGTATTTTCCCTATCACTACCTATTTCCCTTTCTAGAATCAGGGTCTCTCACTGATCCTGGAGCTAGACTGACAGCCAGCAAACCCCAGTAACCCACCTGTCTCTGACCCCACAGTGCTTAAGTCTCAAGGGCACACAGACACATCCAGATGCTTACATGGTTGCTGAACATTGAACGCAGGTCCTCATGAATTCACAGAGAGCACTTTTACACACTGGACTACCTACTCAACTTGTAGAATTAGTTTTTGACTTATTACATTTTTATGTATTTTGTGTGGTTTTTTTTCATGTTCAGAGTAGGATTTTTCCCTTTAATCATTTTTTATTCTATTCTGTTTTGACCTGTTCTCGTATCTGGTAACTCTTTGGGATTTGCCTCACTTTAGGAGTGAATGAAAAGATTAAATTAAATGAGTTTATCTTCTTTGTTGGCTTAAGACTATGGCAGTGTCAACATGGTCAAGTCCTTATCTTGTATTGCTTGGATTATCCAAAGAAGAATTAGACTGGTACCTGAATGAAGGAGAAAGCCTGATTGCCAGGGTTCTTGAGAATCGGTGTTCTTGAAGGGTCTCAGAATTCATAGGACCTTGGTCAAATTCTCTCAAGTATGCCATTGCCATGCCTAATCCAGAAAGCCTAACTTTACCCTTACAATAGAAAAGGAAGCTCAACATGGTAATGTCTGTCTCTGGCAGCAACTGCTGGGCAGTGTTGCTATCCTGGTCACGGGATGAAACGCTGACCTAAATCAGGTCCCAGCCAAGTGGAAATCTGTGTATTGTTTCAAAAGAGCTGATTACGATTTAGTTAACTTTGGCAATGTAAAGCATGAAGGTGGCTGGTGCTACCTTAAAGTAGCCAGATGCATGAGTTATATAGGCTAGCGGTAGGGTTTGCTACATTCAATGATCAATGCTAAAAGTAGGTCAGTTCCCTACTTCATGTTCTTACAGTTGGCATGAAATTTGAAAGCATACTTTATCTTTAACTCACTTTAGCAGGTAAAAATTTCACACAGGAAATCAGAGGGCATTTGTGTTTTGGTTTTGAAACGTCTATCACCTTAAGCAAATTCAATTACACATAAGCAGAATATGGTTTGTTTACAATGAAAACTAAGTCTGAGGAGAAATACCATTATCCTGGATGGAAAGCCTATCACCAACAGGATTCCTTTTTGCATTAAAATAGATTCATTGCCTCACTGTTTCTTGATGTTTCTTGGGAGTGCGTATACACATACAGAAAGCGTGCGTTCTTCCCTGAGAAGCACTGTGTGGAGTCCTGTGCTGAATAAGCAGTGCAGACCTACACTACACAGGACCTGCAGTCCCGTCCTCCTAATTCACCACCCCTCAGACTTGTGTTCCAGGATGTTATTAAGGCTGAGATTCCAGAACAAAATTCAAGTGTAACGAATGTGCTTTTCATAAAGATTGTTGCAAGCGCATAGTTTCCAAGGGGACCAAAGAAGATATGAGGATGAATGAACCCTATTCCAGCAGCATCCTGGCAGGGTCTGTGCAGGTGACAAACAAACCAAATGAAAACAAATACCTTCTTGACATGGCGCTGGCTTTGTACTAATAGACAATCTATTTTAATGATGGGGATAATGATCACGTGTAAAGCATGAGCACTCACGGTGAGCCACGAGAGAGATGTCTGTAGAAAAATGCACATTCTTACCCAATGGCAGGATAATCTTCTAATCCACAGTGGGTAACAATGGTTGACAGCAATTAATTGAAATTTTTTGAAATAGCTAGAGATGGTTTTGTTTTATGCACAAAAGAATGGCAAGTGTCTTCAGTGGTCTATCTGCCAGCTATTCAGACACGATCCTTACACACTGTAGTGGACTAAAGTGTGTGCTAAGTGCATCTCAGTGTACAAACGGTTAGCACATTTCAGTGAAAAACAGAAAAATATTAAAATAGGAAAGTGAGGTGTTTTAGAAAACTATTTGAGCAGCCAGAAGCCCTCAAAGACGTGGCACTCTCTAGCAAGTGGCGATAATAAATGTGAATATTGCAACAGTTTATTGTTCTCTGTAGCAAATAGTAATTAATATCTCGGGTGTTTGCTTTGGTTTTTCAATAAAGAACAGCAAATTATTCCTCAATTCATGTTTCACATCTCATTTGGTACTTAGTTGCTGTTACTAGAATAATTATATGATGCAAAGTTTAGCTTTCTGATAGATGATAGAGGGTGTGTTCTGCAGAGAGCTTATATTATGGCACAGATAGTTAGAATTTCAGAGAGAAATAAGCTCTTTAAGAGTCTTGCCTTTCATTCTCTATGTGCATTTTAAGTACCTCCCACTATTTGCTGCAGTGCTGGGGCACTGTTCTTCCCTGGGACATCTTCATGAAGTATAGCAGATGACAAAGCAGATCGTCTGTCAACCCCAAAGCAACTATTAAAACCTATCCACCACCCCCCTTTTTTTTTTTCTTACTTTCTCCTGATTTGAAAGTTACTTGAACAACAGCTGTTTGCAGAGATACGGGTGAACACTTACGGAAATACTGCCACATCCCTTCAAAAGTGGGATAAATCACCTTCCACATGCAGCGTGTGAATTAGCATACTTATCCTCTCATACCTGTCAAATATGCATTTTCCTCGTACATGTACATAAAATAGGGGCTTGAGAAGCCTACAGCTTCTAGCACGGCAAATAGTAAGAGGCAGCAGTCTGTAGAAGGGAGGGTGCATGAGTTTTCTCACACATACAAAAGAAATGCCAGAGAATGCCTGCATGATTTCTACTGAGGCCTCCCTTCTCAGGAAGGCACAGGACCTAGACTCGAGGCATATTTCTGAAGGAGTCTGATGTCTTTTTAATAGCGGTGAGAAAAATGACTTGGAAACACTAGAAAGCACCTCATCATTAGTTCCCACCTCTAATGAGGCCATGATTTAGAAAGAAACTGGGAAAAAAATAACTCACATTTACAAGAGGAGTTAGATTTTTACAACAAGGTAAGAAATTCAAACAGCAAATAAGTACCCGGTGCTTGGATATTATGCACACATTCAGACGCAATGGACTCAGAACTGCTTGTAGATTTGCTGATTTTTTTTCCTGTACCTGGAAATGAGGAAATCTATTTGGATGAAGAACCTTAGGGAAATTTCTTAGGACAGAAATTCTGTTTATATGGGATAACTGACTGTGTCCTGGCAGAGATCTGACTTGATTAATAGCAGATAAGAATCTGATAGCTATATATTTTAATAACCAAATGGAGGGGAGGTTTAAAAACGAAAGCTTATAGGACATAATTCTGTAAACAAAGTACATTATTCCAGGTATAGTGGTAAAATGCTTTCTCAGCGTGAGGAGGCTGACCAAGATGAATGCAAGTTTCAGGAAATACTAAGCTACCAATAAGACTCTATTTCAAGCAATTCATGTCTCAAACCAAACACAAACAAAACAACACAACAACAACAACAAAAACAGAACTATGACAACAAAATAAAACTGCAAAAACCCCATTGAATTAAAAGGAACAAGTCCTAAAGTAATAAAATATCAATTCTTCGATTAATAGTACATTCTTTTTATTATTTTAAATTTTTTATTGGTTATTTTATTTATTTGCATTTCAAATGTCATTCCCCTTCCCAGTTTCCAATCTGCAACCCACCTATCCCATACATCCTCCCCCCTGCTTCAGAGGGGGTGCTCCCCTACCCACCTACCCCCTCCCACCTCATTACCTTGGCATTCCCCTACACTGGGGCATTGAACCTTCACAGGACCAAGGGCCTTCCCTCCCTTTGATGCCAGATAAAGCTATCCTCTGCTACATATGCAGCTGGAGCCATGGGTCCCTCTATGTATTTCCTTTGGTCAGTGGTTTAGTCCCTGGGAGCTCTGAGGGGTCTGATTAGTTGATATTGTTGTTCTTCCTATGGTGTTACTAACCCCTTCAACACCTTTAGTCTTTCCCCTAACACTTCCTTTGGGGTCCCTATGCTCTTTTAATTATTCACTCCACTTACTGCCCCACTCCTGGTTACCCCTTCCACAATCTTTCCCTTATCTTCTGCTCTCTTCATCTCCTAAGGGGGGATCTGGGTATCCTGAACACACACCCCTGGGTACTTCAAGTCTCTGTGGGGCTAGGTACTTCCTCTCCCACTGAGGTCAAACAAGGCAGCCCAGCTAGATGACCATAAACCACATATAGGCAACATCTTTTGAGATAGCCCCACTCCAGTTGTTGTTCAGGACCCACATGAAAACCAAGCTGCACACCTGCTACATATGTATGGGGAAGCCTAGGTCTAGTCCCTATAAGTCCTTTGGTTTGTGTGTCAGACTCTGAGAGGCCCAAAGGTCCGTGTTAGTTGACTCTGTTGCTCTTCCTATAGAGTTCCTATCCCCTTCAGGCCTGCAGTCCTTCCTCTTATTCTTCCATAAGAGTCCTCAAGCTCCATCTATTATTCGGCTGTATCTGTATCTATCTGAATCAGCTCCTGGGTGGAGACTCTCAGAGGACAATATGTTCCTGGGATGTCTATATGTAGAAGAATGAAAATAGATCCATACTTATCACTCGAAACAAAACTCAAGTCCAAGTAGATCAAGGGCCTAAACATACAACTGGATATACTAAGTCTCACAAAAGAGAGAGTTCAAATACCCTTGAATGCATTGGTATAGCAGACAAGTTCCTGAACAGAACACCAATGGCTCAGCTTCTAAAACCAACAATCATTAAATGGGGTCACATAAAACTGCAAAGCTATTGTAAAACAAAAGACATTGTCAATAGGACAAATCAGCAGCAGCAGCCTATATATTGGGAAAAGATCTTTACCATCCCTACATCTGGCAGAAGGCTAATATTCAAAATTTATAAGGAATTCAAGAAATTAGACAACAACCAAAATAATCCAATTTAAAAATGGGGTGCAGAACTAAACAGAGAATTCTCAATAGAGGATCTCAAATGGCTGAGAAGCACCTAAAGAACTATTCAATGTCCTTAGTCATCAGGGAAATGCAAATCAAAAGGACTCTGAGAATCCACCTTATACTCATCAGAATGGCTAAGATAAAAACTCAAGTGACAGCACATGCTGGTGAGAGTGTACAACCACTTTGGAAATCAATTTGACATTTTTCTCAGAAAACTGAAAATAGCTCTACCCCAAGGCTCAGCTATATCACTTGTGGGCGTACCATAAGATGTGTCACCATCTCACAAAGACACTTGTTCAACAATGTTCACAGCAACTTTATTCATTAGGGCCAGACATTGGAAACAACCTAGATGTCCCTCAAGTGAAGAATGGGCAAAGAAAATGTACATCTCTACTATGCAAAACATAAACATCATGAATTTTGATGCCAAAACATCATGAATTTCATGGGCAAAGGGATGGAACTTGAGAATATCATCCTTAGTGAGGTAACACAGGCCCAAAGGACATGTATGGTATGTATTTACCTAAATGTGGATATTTGCGATAAAATACAGGTACCATGTTATACTTCAAAGACACAAAGAAGCTAAACAAGAAGGAAGGTCCAAGCAAGAACGCTTGAATGTGACTAAGAAGGAGAAATAAAATATTCATGAGAGGCAGGTGGAGGGAGGGATCTGAGAGGAGGATAGTGGGGAGCTGAATGGGGGTTCAGAATCAGGTGTAGGGAAGGACAGGGGAGATTGCTAGATGGCCATGAAAATAAGTGGAAATGTGCAACTAATGGGGGTGAGGAGGTGGGAGGGCATCTCTAGGAGAAGACAGAGACTTGGGACAAGAGAGGCACCCAAGAATCAATAGGGTGCCTTTAGCTGCGACTCACTATATTGACGGTATGGAACCTGAATGGGCCACCTCCTATAGCTAGACAGGAGCCCCAGGGGAGTGATAGAGACACCAACCCACCCACAAAACTGTCAACCCAAAATTTAACCTGTCTACATGAAATTCAGGCACAGGGGAGGGAGCAGAGACTGAGGGAATGGCCAACCAATAAGGGGCCCAACTTGAGACCCATCCCATGGGCAAGCGCCAATCCCTAACACTATTAATGATATTCTGCTATGTTTGCAGACAGGACCACTGAAGTACTTTTAATAGGAGAAACTCAACTGAGATAAGCAGAGATTCCCTGAGAGGCTATAAAGCTGAGGAGAAAGTCGCCAACCTATTCAAAAATAAAAATTAACAAGATTGGTTGTGATAATCTCTCCTTCCTCCCCCTCCTATTCAGCAATGTGTCTTAATTTAAAATGATCCCTGGCAAACCTTATGCCAGATGTGGTTTATATGCATTTATAATGATCTTAGTGGGACTTTAACATTCCTCTACAGGAAGGATTCACAGAAGTACCCTAAGTGGAAGATGTGACCAAGAAACACCTTTTAAAGTTCAATTTTCAGAACACACACTCTCCTTCCATTCACCACGGATAATCCTTTGAACTAGCGTAACAGAGTTTAAGATGTTTATGTTAGGGGCCAGAGAAACAATTCAGTGGATAAAGCCCTTGGTGTGTAACTGTTAAGGCTTTAGTTCAGGTCCCTGGACCCACATTAAAAGCCAGCTGGGTCTGGTGGCCTGTCAGAAATGATAATACCATTAAGCCAAGACAGGAGGATTCCCAGAGCAAGTTGGCTAGCTGGACTATCAGAAATGCCTCAAACTATAATGCAGAGAATCGTTAAGGGAGACTGACACTTGATATTATCTCCAAGCTTTCTTATACATTTGAAACCACACACGTGTACAAACATACACACCACATATGCACCAAAAAGACACTTGCATTGCATTCTTGCAAGTAAGCCTGCCACAATTTGAATTCATGTGTTTATTTTCGTGGTTTCTTTGTGGCTGATGAAGATTGGTGTAACTCAAAGTCACTTCTCCCAAACACCATCTTCAAGTTACTTCAAAGAAACATTTTATAATCTTAATTTTTCTTCAGATTTTCCTTCTTATTTTATATTTATGAGGGTTTTGCCCACAGGTATATCTGTGTACCGTGTACATGCAGTATCTGAGGAAGCCAGAAAATGGTAACAGATGCCTCTGGAACTGGGGTTACAGGTGGTTGTGAGCACCCCTGTTGGTACTAGGAACTGAACTCAGTTTCTCTAAAAATCAACAAATGCTCTTAACCACTGAGCCAGCCTTTCTAACTCACATTTTATCCTGGTTTGTTTCTCCTCTCCTTGGACTTGGGGTTCCAGAGTTATTTGTTCTAGACTAGCTCTTTGTTCAGCTGGAAGATCCTGATTTTCTGCATTTGCCATGAATATCTGTGATCCTTCTTCTCTCCACGTTCCCAGAGCCCAGAGCTGGTCCCATCATCTTTTCTCCCACTGTGACTCCATGACTTGACCAGAACTCCAACATCCCCTTCTGGAATTGTTTATATCATTAGCTCCTACGGCCTCTAGTGTCTCATCTCGCCTTCTCCTCTGGGAACCATACATATCTTCATGCTCCTTTAAATCGTATTTATGAATGGTTTGTCATTTTACTTGACTTGTCCTCTTAGAGGATTTACTTTCATCAGCAGTTCCTAGTGAGGGTTCAAATAGCTTGAAGCCAAGCACCCTGGCTGTGTTCATTTCGTTAGTTAGCAGGGAACATAGAGAGCTCTGGGGCTCAACAAATGCCTAGAAATAAAGCAAAAGGGCATTTTTTTTAAAAAAAATTGCTTGTTTTCTGATCTTGTATTAGAACCTAAATAAAATGCTTCTAGGTTACCTAGGGACTAAGTGTATATTAGGAGTTTAACAGGCATTTTGTATTTATTTGAAAATTCTTCTTTTCTGAGAGGGCAACAATAATTGGGGACTATATTTCCAACATGCAAAATGAGTTGTATCTTTCCATAAGCAAGCTTATAATTGGGCTCCTGCAGCCACGCAGCTCCGCGTATGGTACTTAGGAGTCAATTAAAACACCCTAACAAGCAATTACAGGTTTATTGTTTAATTCAATTTCCACAACTCACGCTGCTCCCACTCAAAAGTTGCATATATGTCAGTCAGCATGTAATCACAAACCTATGCTTTCCTCAAACACTGGTTTTGCAGAACAAGGCCTCCAGAAACTGTGCCCCCACATGCACAAACACACACTGTGCTCTGCACAGAAAGTGATTAACTACAAGAGGCAAACAAAAGCATACAGATTATGCCAGGAACTGGCTCTCGCTTCCATATTGATTGATTTAGGAAAGTAGCACACAAAAATGTAGTCTGCTGCTGACAGTTGTCATAGAAAAGGAATTGTGGGGCATCTCACGAATGGACTAAATTAGTGAGGGGTCAGTCCCCAGCTCAAGTGATTGCTCTCCAAAGGAGATTGCCTGGGGTTGGTTTGTTGAGAATGGAAAGTAGGCTTGGGAAGAGAAGGACGACATCTGTGTTGTAGAAATAGCACTTGATGGACACCTTTCCTGTTACTTCTGCCTCACAACAGCACTGGGCATCTGAGAAAAGGTCTAGAAGAATCTGTAGCCTTCTTTGCTGCCCAGGAAATCAGGCAGAGATGAATGATGAAGGTCTTTATCCAAAAGATGCTTGCACTCATATTCATGTGCCTCCTTAACAGAAGATGGATCTTGAGCCTGAGAGACAGAGAGAGTGGCCCAAGGCTACTGTCATCACAAGAGGTAGATAGTTTAGACTATGTCTCCAGGAAATTGGTAAACAGACACTTTGTCTAGAAAAGACAGCACAAAGTTAGCCTTTAGCAAAGAATGTAGAACTTCCATTCCTACTTACTACAAGTAGTCCATTGTCACCACTAATACTCTTCTAAAGAGATTCCCTCTCATTTAAAATCTTACAGTTGAGCCAGGAGGGTTGGATGAAGGAAAATGGATTTTCATTTTCCATAATTCGAATAACTATATTTGTCATTGGAATGCACTTTTATTTAATGCAGATATACATGCTTAATTGTATTTCATCTATAGTAAGAATATGTCAGTTTGTTCCCCTGAAGGAGATCCCAGCTGCATATATGGAGATAGTTCTAGGGGTGAGGAGGTAGAAAAAAATGCAATCTGAATGACTATTAAAAGAACCAAGTACTATAAAAGCAGGAAATATGGAAAGTCATAGTAAACCTTGGAGCATTGTCTGCTCTTTATTTGACTATCGGAAATAGGTGGTGTTGGCTTTGTTCTCATTATTATGTGCAAAGTAATACCCAGTATAGTAGACTGAATATTGGTCCCCATATTCATAGTCATGAGAACTTGAGAAAATGCTGACATCCATGGCAGAAGTTATTCTGTAGACCAGACTATACTAAGACTAATCTCAGATCCTGTGAAATTCTTCGACAGCTCAAGTGTTATCATAGCAGTTCTTAGGAGAGGTTGATGGGAGGTGATGTTGTAATGGAGCCTCAGAGAAATTAAGATTTTGCTGGGATTGAAGTCAGAGGAAGAGGACTATAAGCTAGGGATGGAAGTGTCCTCTGGAAATTGAGCAGGACATGCCCATGAACTCTCTATCAGAGTCAGCTAGAAGAACTGGACCTGGTGCCATCTGGATGTAGATTTTATACTTTGGATTGTGAGAACTCTAATAGAATGAATTTCTCTTCTTTTCATTCACTTACTTTATGGGCTATTTATTACATCAGTAACAAGAAATTAACACTCAGGACAAGTGCAGTATTGAGAGCATCACAGCAATTTTCCTTTTACTAAAGGACCAGGATTTTAGCTACTCAGTCAATATGGTAAACTATTGGTTAAAGTGGAAGCATAGAACTGATTTCATACACATTTTTCTGCATTTAAGTTATAGCCTTCTGCTCATTGAGATTGCAAAAACATTGTTCTGTTCCAAATTCTGTCCTCAAGATAAGGACAAGTTGGCACTACCACCTCATACATAGCATACATAAATGCAACAGCAACATTGTTGCTGGGGGTTCAGCCTAAAGCAGCAACAAGAACAGAAAGCCAGCTTATTTGACCATTTTTCTCTATGCAGGCACCATGTGTCTAGCCTCCCTGGGCACATCCCATTTACCATCCATAAATAGTTCCTTTCTGGACCACCCGTCTCATAACCAAATGCCTGAAACTCTGATGCTTGCTCTTGGATTCCCTGGGAGTCACAGATTTTTATTTTCATGCGTCTTACATATGTGGAGTTGAGCCATGTGGTGGTTTGAATACACTTGGCCCTTAAGAGTGGTACTGTTAGGAGGTGTGGCCTTGTTAAAGAAAGTGCATCACTGTAGAGGTGGGCTTTAAGGTATTACATATTATCCTCAAATCTGGCCAGAATCAGTCTTCTCCTGGCTTCCTTCAGAACAAGATGTAGAATGTTTACTTCTCTCTCCAGCTGCTATGCTTTCCACATTGATGATAATGGACTGAACTTCTGAACCTATAAGCCAGCCCCAACTAAATATTGACCTTTATAAGAGTTGCCTTGGTCATGGTGTCTCTTCACAACAATGGAAACCCTAATTAAGATAGGCCATTTGCACAGAAAGCATATCATGAAAGTTTGCTGTGCTGAGCCATTACTACCCACCTGATCAGCTTCTGCATGTGTGTATACTGAGTTCTGAAACTTATTCGAGGCCATCTTCTTTTATAGGACAGCCAATGCTTACAGACTTAGCCTTTCTAGTCCTCTAATGCCTTATACCATGACCTCTTGAAAGAAATACATTTTAGCCTTTTCTTTCAGTAATTATGGTTGAATTCTGGTCAGATGCAACTTTACAAAAATAATTTGGATGTCCTTGGTGAGGGTGATGAGCTTGGACAGATAGGAAGTATCAGGATCCATCCCTAGTTTGTCTTCCTGGCAGGATATTATCATTTTTTGTCATGAGGCCACTAACCCTTGTCCTCATCACAGCATAATTGAAAAGAGGAGAAACTTGTTTGGATATAAAAGTTTAGAGGTGAAAGGGGGCAGGAAGACCAACCACTTAGTAATAGCTACAAAATCTGCTGATTTCAGTCATCAGTTCATCTTCCATTTGACAACTCCCAAACACACTGAAAGTTCACATCTGTTCTTTCTTGTTTCTGTTCATGAAGTCATAAATTGTTTTATGCTAGACCTCTTCTGGTAATTAATAACACGCACACCCTCTGTAGTCTCCCCATGAATACATGCTTTCATAGACACTAGAAGAGTCAGGTGGAGATAATGAGGTTTGGGGAGTCTTTTTCAGGCCCTTTGCCACAGCCAGGCTCAGATACCCAATTTCCTTTATTTCTAGCAAAGTAACCCCATAGTCCTTGCAACCACTCCGTGCTGTCTGTCCAGAGCATAAGAAGGCTGAATTTGAAGTAATGCCTAATAATGAGATTCTTCTGGATCCGTCTGCAATAATTTTACCTAAGTGTATGACTATCTCCAGTGAAGTTAGCAATCTTACCAGTATAATAAATGAAACAAAATGAAGGATTGAATTTCCACTCCCCTTAGAGGTTCAGTCCAGTTGGAAATATATGGCATTGAGCCTTGAAGAAGAGCCCCTCTCCTCACCCTAATGGAAATAATTTCCCACTAGTATAGTAAAGTACTTGGAAAGCTCAAAAGCACTAAAGAAGAATTCTTGCTCTGGACCATGGCCTGAAAGCAATTCATCATGATCCCAAGAACCTAGGTCTTAGAATTAAAGTAAGGTGAACTCCAAGTAGCCCTCTCACAGATAAATTCTTAGTCATAGCTTATTTCTCTTACTTGCCCCATTGTATGAGCATTCATTCAAAAATAAAGTCTGTAAGAGTGCCTTCAGCCCAAGCCTTCCCTGAGTTATCATGATCAGAGAAGGGACAATGTTGTCCTGTTATCGTCCCTCTAGCGGTCATTTGCATGGTCTTGTGGACTAGATCGTGTGTGCGTGTGTGTGTGTGTGTGTGTGTGTGTGTGTGTGTGTATGTGTGTGTTTGCATATGTATTTTATTTCTGGATATTTCTGTGCATACAAGATAATTTTCTTAGCATTCTGACATCTCCCCCCCCCGTGTGTGTGTGTGTGTGTGTGTGTGTGTGTGTGTGTGTGTGTGTGTGTGTGTTTAACTTAAGGTGTAGTACCTCGACCACCCTATCAGAGAGATAATGGCCTTTAGCAGGTTTACTTCTGATGCTCGGACATTAACTACTTTTTTGTCTCTTATGTTCACTTCTCTTTCCATGAGTAATAAAGCTAATTTGTTATCATGATTGAAAATATTTTTCATATGAGTTTACAGCTTGTTAAAATTAAACCCCCCCTCAATTTAGCTTTAGCAGAGAAGTCTCTAGTAGCTTTTAGAGTGGACACTACAACCCCCCCCATATGTAAGATGAGCAACACTTATCTGTGCAATATTCAGTTTTTCCCATAAAAGGCCTTCTTTAGTGTTCTTAAAGACCTTGAAGCTTAGCATTTCCAGGAGGAATTCCTATCAAGCCTTGAATATGAGTTTTCTTGGGATTGTGATCTTTGCTGTCGTGTGCAAGCCTCATAGCTGTAGGCAGTAGGTAGAACATGCAGCTTAACACTTGACAGATAGTGTCCTCCAGGGCCCACTTCCTTCAGAAGGGCTGCTGAACTCTGCATTGTATTCAATGGCTCCAGTCACACTTAGGGCTCAAGTGGGTCCATGAGATTTGGAGTGCCCTTCTTGAGCCAAGAACTGAGAGATTGGGTTTTTTTCCTGACTCTTACTTCCATTGAGGTTGTTATTTGGATGATAGCACAGTGTTCCTATCCTGGGTTTAAATAATTAATAAAGTATGTGTTTGGCTTAGGGTTAACCAATTCATCTCAGTGTATTTATCAGTAGATGTTCCCTATGCCTCTCTTCTAGATAAGTTGAATCTGAAACTGCCTGAGGCCATAGTAAAAACTCAGTAGTCACCCTCAGTTCTGTTTGACACCAGTCTATAGTTTTATAAGTAGAAACTTGCCTCTCATTTGTTCTTCAAGAAAAAACTGTCTGACTTAAGGAGACTCCATACCTTCAATGGTAGTCACAGGGCAATATCATGGGTTACATGCAAAGAATATAGTTTAAAAATAGCTTTTACCTGTGGATTGTACAGTGGAAAGGATATCAGATTAGCTAGTGACTCTAGCTGTGTCTCCCTGTTCATTCCAATCTCTTCTCGTTCCACAAATTCTGTTTGCTGTGGTTATTTTCAAGTGCTAGAAGCTGCTTACTGGGCCTTTTTTCAGTAATTTCCTATTCTGCAGGGTAATTCATTGAACGTTCAATTAATTCTTGTCAATAAATTTATTTATATGAGAACATTCCCACAAAGGAGACTACCGCTTGTTTGTGTTTTCATTTCCACTGATCTTTTCACACTTGACTGGGAAAAATAGGAAAACGATTCCTTCTCAAAACTGATGGATGCATGGCCTGTGGTTTTCCAGTTGCTACTCATGTTAAGTTTCCTTACCAGAACTATGGACCTCAGGGGATTTGGGTGTTATCAAGAGTCATGCTTCAACTATACATTCTGTGACCCCTAGAGACCTTGTATATCTATAATGGATTACACTGCCATGCTGTCTTATATAGGAGTGATATACCTCTAATCTACTCATCACAGTCCTGCTAATGTTCTACATGAGGTCAGGCCTTCTGTGATCTATTGGCTGATTAATGATGACTGTCTATAATGGAAGCCTATGAATCAGTGGCAAGAAACAAGCTGTTCAACCTGCTTTACCCTGCAGATAATAAGAATGACCAGGTGACAAGCAAAGCATGGGGCCTGTGTGTGTGCATGCATGTGTGTGTGCATATGTGTGTGTGTGTGTGTGTGTGTGTGTGTACTCATGTATGAATTTGCTTGCCTGTATTTTAAGACACTAAAGTATATAAGACTGATAGACTACACTGAGACTGCAGTGAATCTACAATATCACTTAGAATTTTCACCATTCTCTTTTAATGGAAGTTCTTATATATATTTGAAATGTGAGAAGACTAAAGTGAGAACAGTAAAATAACAGCCCCATGTCCTCCATGACTGAAGTTGATAGCTGTACCTTTGCCATTTGGCTACACTGAGAATTCAATCAGATGCCATAGATTATCTCTTTTACTTTCTTCTTCATATTATTATTATTATTTGAGAATTATGCACATGAATATAATAATTTTCATCTTACCCACCTACTCCTCCTCTTTACATCTCCTCTTGTTCCCCCATATCACCCTTTCAAAGTTATGTCCTCCTCTTTGATAATCATGTATGTATATGCATATACACCTCCATATACATATATATGTATACATTTGTGCATGTGTACACACACACACACACACACACACACCACCCCAATGAGTCCAGTGAGTGTTTCCACTATATACTTGGGTGTGGGGTTGACCTCTTGGGCGTGGGCTTATTACGGGTTTGTCATTGAAAAAAACTTACTCTACCTCTCTCAGTGGCTTGTTAACTAGGGGCGGAACTCTATGTGTCTTTCCCCATCCATGCTACAATGTTGACTGGTCTGGAGTTCCGCTGGAAACACTTTTCTTAGGAGGCTAGAAGTATAACCTCTCTGAGGACACTCTTCCACAGCAGTATTCCTAGTCCTCTGTATCTTATAATCTTTCCAGCCTTGGGTGGAGAGGTTATATTATGGATGTCCTCTCTGGAGATGGGTACTTCACATCTTACTCTCTGTGCTGTGGCCATTTATGGTTCTCTGCCATTAATTCCATTCTTCTGAAAAAAAAAAAAGGAAGAGAAGGAGCTGCTTTTGGGATGAGGAGTGGGAGCTGCGCTTATCTGTGCGTGTAAACATAAGTGTTTTGAAGAAAGTCAAATGCTCATCAGTTCAACCAAACAGTAGCATTAGTTATCTTCTAATACCTATGATCCCTCCAGTCCAGGCTTGGTCTCTTGCTTTTTTTACTTCCTTATTACTTCCTTTAGTACCAGCTTAGTGCCAACCTCAAAACGTTAATGTGTTCCAATTCAGGTAGTTTGTAGAATATTAAAGTATCAATAAGTTTTTTTTCCATCATAGCTTCCAAATTCTAAACTTATTCATAAGAAATTGTAGAATAAAGTATTTTCCTGTCAAGAAAAATTCCCATTGATATATTTCAGGGGATTATATTTCAGATGGTGATGCTTTTTATAATTATTTAAATTTCCTGTCTTGTTATTCAGTGTGTTGTCATCTTGGAAAAAATTAAGTTGGCAGGACAAGGTTTTCTCAATTGACTAAAAATTGGTTATTTAAATGTGCAATTCAAATACCATTTGCTTGTTCCCTATGTTACATAATGTAATTTTGCTATATTTGTCATTAATGGCTGTGATGTCCCCAACAAAGAAGATGCAGGTGATGTTGGTTGGTGTGTAATAGCTTTTTTTTTTTTTAACAAAGATATTGATAAAAAAAAGAAAAACAAAAAAGTAATTGAAATGAATGAATTGCTCCACCTGCTACAGAACAGATACAAACAAGAAGTATTGTGTGTTTCCACGGTCATGTGAGCTAGGTTCTTGGCCTTAAAACACTAAATGCCTTTGGCTTGCACCAGCTGTAAAAAGGATTTGTGGTATTCACATAAACTTTTTCTTTCTTGTGCTCTGAATAAAAAGAATTTAGAATACAATAAGAATAGGCAACTGAAATAGAGCAGCATGTATACTCTCCCTGCATCCAGATGCTTACAGATGTTTGCAATGCTTTTATTTGATTTGACCCTGTATTTCAGCCTCATTGTACTTTGCCACATGGCATTTCCTATTGAGTTCTAACGGACGTGCGCCAGTTGTGTCTTTATTTTTTTTTTTACATTATGGTAAAAAAATAATTTAAACATATTCCAATAAACCAAAAATTAAAATTAATTGGCAAAACTCTAGATGTATAGCACATAACAAATTAAACCTAGATGGTGTGAACAGCTTAACAGATAAATCTCTAACATTCAAGAAGATTGGAGCAGTAATCCAAGGGGGGGAAAAGGTTCCCTGCTGAAAAACAGTCCAAGCCCAGATGGACTCATTGTGATTCCCACCAGACTTTCAAAGAACAGCTAACACCCGTGCACCTCAACCTAATCCATAATTAGAAAAAGAAAGAGTGCTACCAAGCTGTTTTCCTGAAATTGGTATTGCTCCAATTCCAAAATGAGAGGACACAACTAAAAGGAAAGTTATAGAACATTTCCCACAATGAAGATAGATGCAAAAATGACTAAATAAAATGCTGGAAAAATGAATTCAAGAGCATATCAAAAATATCATTAATTATGACGAAGTTGATTTCTTCCTAGGGATGCAAGATTGGTTCAACACATACAAGTCAATAATGTTTTCCCCAATATATAAGTAGAGTTAAGGACAGAAATCATATGATCATCTCAATATATGCAAGAAAAAAAGCATCTGAAAAAACAATCTAGCACCACTTGCCAACAAATACCCTGGGGTATTTTGTACTTTAATATTTAGAGAAGTTGAAGGGATTTACCTCAGCATGGAACAGGCTCCCCATGAGAAGCCTAAAGCCAACACCATGGTAAATGGGAAAATACTGGGAGCGGTTTCCACTAAAATCAGGACAGAAGGATGTCTACTCCTCCATTTTATTGTATAGTTAGTACTTGAATTCTTTGAGATAGGGTTGAGGAAGGAAAGGGTTTAAGTTTACAACTCTCTTGAGTCACATTCCATCTATGCGGGAGCTCAAGACAGGAGCCTGGAGGCAAGGACTGAAGAAGAAACACTGCTTACTGCCTTGCTCCTCAGGGCTTGCCCAGCCTGTTTCCATTGATAACTCAGAACACCTGCCCAAGGGTGACACCACCCACAGTGGGCTGGGCCCTCCCACACCAACTATTAATTGAGAATAAGTACCATAGGTTTATCTACAGTCAATCTGATGAAGGCATTTTATTTTTCGAAGTTGTGGTTTCCTCTTCCCGTAAGTCGAGGGAGCACAATACCTGAATTCTTAGCTAGAGCAATAACATACAAGAGGGAAATAAAAGGAATGCAAATAGGAAAGGAAAATGTCAAATTATTTTTATTTCAAAGGATATGATGCTATATAGAAGAGACCCTGAAGACTCTACCTGCAAACTCATGGAGGTAAAAAACACTTAGAGAAAACTGAGAAGTTGTAAAGTCAACAATAAAAATCAGTAGCCTTTCTATAGGCCAATGAGAATCATGCCTAGGACAAGGAACAGGAAAACAATCTACATCACCATAGCCTCAGAAAAATCTAACAAAATACCTTAAAATGTACTTCACTTAGGGAGATGAAAGACTTTTACAGTGAAAAATTAAAATGCCAAAGAAAAGAACAATGACTTGTATGAGGAAACTAGAAATCCACATGTAGAAAAATATAAAATGAAATCTGTCCCCTAACCTTGTATAAACTTCAACTCCTGCTGGGTCAAAGACCTTAGCATAAGACCTGAAATTCCAAAACTGTTAAAACATGGATGAAATCATCTCAAGATACAGGAATAGGCAACAGCCTCTACAGAGTAACTGTAGTCATTTATGAAATAATGGCTACACCTGATCATGTGAGTCATGAGAAGCTGAAAGGTTCCTGCACAGAAAGGGAAACAATGAAGCAAAAGACTGCATGAAACATGCCAGAAAGCTTTTTAACATGTCAAATGGAAAATTAGTACATAGAATATATAAAGAATTTAAAAAACTGAATAACAGGAATCAAGTAACCCAATTAAGGGGGTCTGAGGAGCTGACTTGGTGGTTAAGAGCACTTGCTGATGCTCTTGCTAAAGACCCAGGTTTAGTTCTCAGAACACACATGGTGGTTCACAACCATCCATAACTCCAGTTACAGAGGATCTAATGTCCTCTTGTGAACTCTGTGGGAGTCAGTCATAGGACACATATTTGCAAACATGTAGACAAAACACTTAAAATAGAATAAAATATAAATATAAAAGCAATTAAAAGACAAAATAAACAATTCTCAGAAGATAAAAATACAACTGGCCAAGAAACGTAAAAAAAAAGTCAACATGATCGGAGAAAAGAGATTCCATTCTATCCCATTCAGGAGGGCTATCATAAGAAAAACAACATCCTGAAGGGGTTTGCAACCCCATAAGAACAATAAACCAACAAACCAGAACTCCCAGGGACTAAACCACCATCCAAAGAGCACACATGGACAGACCCATGGCTCCAGCTGCATATGTAGCAGAAGATGGCCTTGTTGGGCACCAGTGGGAGGAGAAGCCCTTGGTCCTGCCAAGGCTGGACCCCACAGTGTAAGGGAATGTCAGGGCAGGGAGGTGGGAAGGAGTGGGTGGATGGGTGGTGGAACACCCTCATTAGAAAAAAGGAGAGGGGTATAGGATAGGGAGTATGTGGATGGGAAACTTGGAAAGGGGATAACATTTGAAATGTAAATAAAGAATATCCAATAAAAAATAAAAAGAAATAAAAATGGCACCACCTGTCTGGTTTGATGAGCACTGTTTGTTGAAGGTGCTGTTTTTTTTCTCCAGTATGTAATTTTGGCCTCTTTTTCTATTGTAAGGATTCCATGGGTGGAACAAGTACACTTTAATCCTATTCCATCTGTCAATGTGGCCATTTTATGACAATACCCAGCCATTTCTGACTACATTTCTATGTAATATAACTTGAAACCTGGGATGATGACTCTTTCAACAGTCATTAAATTATTCAGGATCTTAAAAACCTGTCCAGTGTGTGTGTGTGTGTGTGTGTGTGTGTGTGTGTGTGTGTGTGCGTGCGTGCGTGTGTGACACAAAGAAAGAGAGAATTTGTGTGTTGTGTTTCCATATGTCATTGAAAATTACTTTTTCAATTTCTGTGAATAATTGTGTAGGAATTTTCATGGAAATTACATTGAATCTGCCAGTTGTTTTTCATTGGATGGCCATTTTCACAATATTAATCATTCTGATTCACAGGCAGGGGAGACCTTTCCATCTTCCAATATCCTCTGCAGTTTCTTTCTTCAATATCTTAATTTTTTATTCTACATGCCTTTAACTTGGTTGTTTAGAGTTATATCACGGTTTTTAGGTTATCATGAAAGATTATTTCCTTAATTATTTTCACAGCCTGGTTTTCATTTGTATATAGAAAGGCCACTGATACTTTATGTATGAATTTTGTATCTTGCCAGTATGCCAAAGGTGTTTATCAGCTATAGAAGTTTCCTGGTAGAGTCTTTAGGGTCTCCTATGTATAAAATCATATCATCTGCAAACAAGGATATGTGACTTCTTCATTTCTTATTTAAATTCAGCACATCTCCCACAGTTTTTCTTTCTCCAGCTAAGCTTCCAAGTACTATATTAAATATTTTACTATATTAAATAGTTATAGAGATGTGGAGATTCTTCTCTTGATTTTTATTTCTGTGGAAATGCTTTGGGTTTCTCGATGTTTGAGTGATGTCGGCTCTGGGCTTGCTGTAAACTGTTCCTAATGAAGTGAGGTAGGAACCCTGAATCCCTGGTTTTTCCAGGGCTTTTATCATGAAGAGATACTGTATTTTGTCAAAAAAAAAAACAAAACAAAAAAACACCTTTTTCTCCATCTACACTTGATCTTAGCCAAAAGGCCAAGAAGCGATCTTTTTCTCCATATAATGAAGTGATCACATGTTTTTTTTTATTTTTAATCTGCCTGTTTGGTGGACTACATTTTTGGTTTTATATATGTTGAACCATCTCTGAACCTCTTGAACGAAGTCAATTGTTCAGTGTGGGCAATCCTTTTGATGTGTTTTTGAAT
This sequence comes from Rattus rattus, assembly GCF_011064425.1. Classification (NCBI taxonomy): domain Eukaryota; kingdom Metazoa; phylum Chordata; class Mammalia; order Rodentia; family Muridae; genus Rattus; species Rattus rattus. Next base: position 5,744,041 of record NC_046163.1, on the reverse strand, counting down.
TAGGTTTACAAGTATTTTGTTGAGACATTTTCATCCGTGTTCACAAGAAAAATTGGTCTATAATTCTTTTTCTTTGGTGGTTCTTTATGTGAATTAGGTTTCAGGGTAATTGTGACCTCATAAAAAAAAAGTGAGGCAATGTTCCTTCTGCTTTTGCTGAATCATTTCAGGAGTATTAGTATTCATTCTTTGAAGACTTGGTAGAATCCTATACTGGATCTGTCTGGTTTCTGAACTGTTTGTTTGTTTGAGAGATTTTAAATTACTACTTGTATTTTACTCGGGATTATGAATCTGTTTAAATCATTTATTTCATCTTGACTTAACTTTGTGGCATTATGTATACTAAGAAATTCTTTTAGGTTTTTCAATTTAGTGGAATATACATTTTTAAAGTATGTCCTTAGAACACTCAATTTTCTTGTTGTCTGTTATAATTTTCCCCTTACATCTTTATTTTAATCCATGTATTTTGTTTAATTTGGTTAAAGGTTTACAACTTTTACTGATTTTTCTCAAAGCACCAACTCTTTATGTCATCAATTCTTTTGAGGCTTTTGTTTGTTTGTTTGTTTTCATTGATTTTAGCCCTGAGATTGATCATTCCTTGCTATCTACTCTTTTGAGATATTATTCCTGTTTCTCTAGAGATATCAAATGTGTCATTAAGCTATTTACATGTTGTTTCTCCAGATGTTTATGTAGACATCTGGAGATGTCTATGTGCTATGACCTTGCCTCTTTGAACTGCTTTCTTCACTGTGTCTCCCTTGGGTTTGAATATGTTTTGTTTACCATCTCATTCAATTCTAAAACATTTTAATTTTCCTTTTGTTGTCTGTGTTGACTCAACCTTCATTCAGTAGTAAATTGTTCAACTTCCACGATATTGTGTACTTTCTGCCTCTATAGTTTTTGTTGATATCCAGCTTTTTAAATCCATAGTGATTAGATAGAGTTTGGAATGTTATTTCTTTCGTTCTATCTGTTTAGACTTGCTTTGTGAACTTTCAAGGGACCAGAGAGGAAGAAGTTATTTTGCAAGGAAGGGAACAGAACTTAGTGCTATAAAGGTTTGCAATGCCAGAAGTGGGTTACATCTTCTTCTGTCCTTGACTAAAAGGGTCTCATAGGACTCCCACCCAGCCAAACACCACAAACTAATTTCATAGCTGTTGGTTACTCTCTGTAACCTGGTTGTAGGCCCTATTGAGGACAAAGCTTACTTATGTCAGTAAACATGAAGAAATTGAGCTGTTGCCCATCTAAAAACTTCACTCCTACTGACTTGTGCTCATGGTTAGAAAAGGTGTTCTTTATGCCACTGGAAGAGAAAGTTAAGCTTAAATATTACCCAGCTACAAACCCTGTGACCTATAATAGTCTGCAAGACAATCTTGTGCAAACGTGGCACAAATATCATGGGAGCAACCAACTACTTCACTATTGGATTTAAGGCCCATTTCATGAGATAAAACCCATGTATGACACTGTTAAAGTGGCCAAGAAGCTAGACACGTCATAGTCATGGGGAAAAACTCATAATATTCTGCTAAAAGAAAGTATCAATTAAAGTGATCTCTGATGACAGGTTGTTATACCCATAGAGCTTTGCATTGCTCATTCCTCCTTAGAGAAGTGTGGTATTTTGTTTTGTTTTGTTTTGCAGTAAATGACAATGAACAAAGGGACCTACACACAGGGTTCAGGGAGTGAAAGACTTGGGGGACTCAGCCTTAAATGGGATGTTTTTATCAAACCTCTTTCCTCAAGGCTCTCAAGGCTTGGGGAACAATGCTGAAGAGGAGGCAGAATTATTAGAAGACCCAAAGTACTAATGCACATATGTTTAAAAACGGACTGTACACTGTGTACAAGGTTCAATCCAAACGCAATCCCAGGAGTAAGAATGGGAATTGGACACAAACTCCCACCCCTAACCAAGGACCATTTTTCAATCAAAACAAATAGGAAAAGGATACCAGCTTTCTTCAATGACATGTCTGTGGTTATTAACAACACTATAGGGCAGGCCCCATGCGCAGGAGTAGATGGCCAACATGAAATGCACATCATATTTTTGGTCTTGTTGTTTTGTGGACTTTTTGATTATTTGGTTTTGGTTTGTTATTTTATCCACACTGATTTTTTTCAGTTTATCATTTTGATTTTTGTTTTTTACTTTTTGGATTCTCATGTTTTTCTGTGAAAGACTCAGGGGGTATGGGAGAGAGGGAATGTGAAGTACAGTGGGTAGGAAGAAAGAGGGAATCCAAGAGAAGTTGCGGGAAGATGTTATCAAAATATATACTATGAAGAATATGTTTAAGTAAAAATTTAAAAAGGGAAACAAGAACAAATGTTAGCAAAAATATGAGGAAAGAGTAAATGCTTAGACATGGATGGTGGGAATATAAACTAGCTCTGATCTTTTGGAAATCAGTATGAGGGAGCCTCAGAAAACAAAAAATAGATTCCTGTATAAGCCAGCTATACTACTCTTGAGTATTTACTGGAATGACTGTAAGTAACAGAGGTCATTGAACAACAATGTTTATTGAATCCGTGTTCACAATAGCTATGATGTTGAGCCAACTTAGGTAGCTACCAACAGAGAATTAAATAAATAAAATGTGGTATAGTCTCATAAATATAACTCTCACCACTCATCAAAGAACCTTCTTTTTCCAACAGATGGAGGCTGTTATACAGAAAAACAATTGCTAAAAATTTAGAGGATAAATGAGAATAGGATTCCTGGTCCAAGTTGATAGACCATCTCAGTTCTTGTTCTATTGCTGTGAAGAGACACTATCATCAAGACAACTCTTATAAAGGAGCACACTTAATTGGAGGCCTGCTTATAGTTTCAGAGAGTTAATCTATTTTCATCATGGCAGGAGGCAGATGGGCATGCTGCTGCAGCTGTAGCTGGGAGCTTTACATCCTAATCCACAGACAGGAAAGAGAGGGGGGAGGGGGAGAGAGAGGGGAGGGAGAGGGAGGGAGAGGAGAGGGAGAGGGAGAGGGGGCGGGAAGAGACTGGGACTCTTATGGGTTGTTGAAACCTCAAGCTCCTACTCCTATAACACGTTTTTCACTAACACCACACATCCCACTCCTTCTCAAAGAGTTTATCAAATGGGAACTAAGCTTGCAAATATATGAGCCTATGGGGGCCATTCTCATTCAAACCACCACATACATCTACAATGTAACCACAACGAATCATGGCTCAAAATAAAATGAAGTAAGGACCAACAGATTTCAAGAGGCAGAGACCAGGATACCTGATGCTAGAAAGGCAAACCTTTGGAATCTCAACAATATGGCTGCCTAAGCAAAACCTAAACAGTACCAATTGACACGCCCATTTAGAAAGGGGATTTCCAAAGTTCCCAATCCTAGATGAAAAGTTACAGAAAATTACTACTGAGAGAGGGGGCAACTAGTTTTTTCCAGGGATAATATCCTTAACAGGTTATACAATCCCAAGTGGTCAGCCCAAACACAAGTACCTATGAGAAACCTATGGATTCAGTAGTGTGTGTGTGCTTGTGTGTGTGTGTGTGTGTGTGTGTGTGTGTGTGCACCTGCATGTAGTATGCAGCAATAATAAAGAGGAAAAGGTCATGAATTTGAGAGGGAAAGAGGTAAGACATTGGGTGAGTTGGAAAAGAACTAGAAAGGAAGATGAAAGTGACATAAACATGACACTCATGCATGAAATTCTTAATAAATATGAATTTAAATATTAAAGATATTATGGTATATACACAAAATTTTTTTCAGTCAAAGGAAGAAAATAATTCAATATAGAAGAAAATTGATTAAACTTCAGGTTATCATTTAACTAAGTTAAATCAAATTCAAAAGGACAAATATTACATTTGTTTTCTACTATTGGTAGATCCTATATTTTATATAAGTATATAAAATCATATAATTCATAAGTATGACATAAAAATAAAAGTAAATTTGTATAGGGGAATAAAGGCACTAACTAAAAGTGGGAAGGAAAAGAGGGGAGGTAAGTATGTAGATCATTGTCAAATTACATTATATACATACATGAATACGTTCTTATGAAATTTAGGACTCTATTCAACAAATACATGGAGATACATTTTTATAAAGATTGCTATGAAGTATAACACACAAATTCAAAAGATAATAAACATTTACAGGGCTAGAACTTTGGATGGGGCTGTATACAAATTCACTCCTTATTAAATACCACATGGAAGTTCCTCTGTAGCAACAGTGTCCGCTAGGCAATCCCTCTAGGTACACAAAGAAAATGAAATCAATACCTTATGAAGGGTTTTAAAAATATAATTATTAACTAAGCAGATATCATATCCAATAGCAACATGACAAATGTATGTAGTAGTAAAGAGTAGGACAGAATCATATAAAACACTTAGAGAAATAAATGTTCCCAGATATATTGCTAGAGATGCTCACACAGGGACACATACTAGTAGGGCACTATGAAAAGCAGTCATTCTAAAATAGTCTGTGTGGAGACATTTTCAGTGTGGAGGGTTGTGTGTTAGTAGCATGCAAAGTGTAGAGAAGCCAGGGAGGCTGCTCTATAGTTTACCATGCACAGCCCTCACTCAGGCACCTGCAAAAGTTTTTCCCAGTGTAAAATGTCAACAGTTCCGAGACTGAGATACGTGCTCTACAGAGCAGCTATATATCATATGTCCTGCAGAATTCATAATTATCAAGTAAGTCAAAGTGTCAAGTATTCTAAATCAAGGATTTTAAATGGCATTAATCCAAAGAATCAAATAAAATTTCAAAAATATTTTACCTCACAATTGTTAGTGATGCTATAGCTAGGCATGCTCTACAAAAAAAAAAAAAAAAAAAAGGTATGGATAGGATGTTTATAGTGGGAACCATCTGCCTAGATTTCAACTATTCTGAGAAAATTATTTAAAAGCTTAGAGTGAGCAAAATTCCTTTTAAAGTACTGATGGTGATATAAATATTTCCATACCATAATAATCATCTCATCATCCAACCAAAAGAAACCCAACCTAACAATGGCCCAAATGATTTCGTAACCGTGGGTTTGTCCTTTTTGCCTTCATTGCAGTGTGTTTTACAGAAGTGCTTTCCTACTTTCATCTCTAGGGATCAAATGCTCCTAAGGAGGAAGTATAATAAATTACTGGAAGATATTTTGGTTCCTGTCAATGCAAGGCTTGGATTAATAATGAAACCAATTAAATCCTCAAATACCTCCAATGTCAACAATAAAAATTTCATTTCCAGGGAGCAGTAAGGTTAGCTATGTTGAACACCATATGCGATCACATATTTTCAAACACTGGGGACTTCACCTACTTTGTCAAAGAAAAAAGCACCTCGCTGATTTAATCAACATGATAACCAAAGAACGTGTGCTCTTTCCTAGACGTCTCATGCATCTCTGATAATAACCAGTCTGCAGAAATGACAGAATGCCTCAAGCAGATGAATGGCATGCCACCCCTCGTGCAGGAGTGCACCATTGCCTGCCGGGAAGACTGCACCTTCACCCCTTGGTCTAAGTTCACTCCCTGCTCCAAGAACTGTGAGGCAACCCAGATCAGGAGGCGGCAGCTCACAGGTAGGGGGTGCCTGCCCTTGAAGCTTCAGCCAAGCCACAGTTCTCTGAATACCTTATGCTGAGTATACGTTCTAACGGAAAGAAGTGTGATCAGATTCCTCCTCCTTCCTCATTCCCAGGACATATCCTTAAGACTGCGGCAATGCCTGATAAATAATATGTACCTGGTTAATAATTGTGAACTGAATAAGAGATAGGACCATTTATGTCAATGAAGTTTTCGACATAACTTTATAATTTATTTGCCTATCCCATGGCAAAGTTGGCAGTGTGTTATCTTAGCAGACATTCTGCACGCTTAAAACAGTCACTGCTATTTTTTTTTTAAGAAAGTGAAATAAATGACATTATTGTCTTTTTGCCATTACCTGATAAGCAGTTCGACCCTTTCAGACTTTATTATTGTAAGGTAAAAGTCAAATTACACATGCAGGTTCTTTTGTGTCTTATTACTGTCTGTCAGTACTGTGTACCTCTGCAAAGGTTAATGGAAATTGAAGCAAATTCTAGTTTAGTTGAAACATTAGAGCATTTTTTTTTGCTGGCAATAGAGAAATAACTGCTACAATAGCAAAACTGACTGTGCAGATAATGCCCCTCGATTTCTCCTAAGTATATATATGCACTTATGTATGTAAGAAATGGAACTCAGGGAATGGCAAACCAAAGGAGAAATACCAGAATGATCAGTGAGATAATGTTGTTAGTACCAGGATTGAGGGACTAAGCACAGATGTTTATTTGTTAAAGTTGAGTAGTTTAAGGTCTCTTGATTCAGACTTACTTGTTGCATGTAGCATTTCTCTAACACACCTAAGCTTTAGGAATGAGCTGCACTATCAGACCCCACCCAGTTTGTTTTGAATCCATGAATACACACACACACACACACACACACACACACACACACACAGTTGTTTCTTTTCAACTTGCCTTTGGACACAATTGCTCAGTGCTACTATCTCTCCGCCAAAAAAAAAAAAAATGCGCTCTTAAGAATATTTTTATCTATGTACCTCCTACCTGCCCTAAAGTTTTTCCCCAGCTAAACATCCCTGACCACCAACCTTAGGAACAATCATCACGCCCCCTCCACTCATCCCCACCCCTAAACCCCCAACCCACTCCTCCTGAGAACTCACATTGCTGCTTGGTTCTTCTCTCTCCAAAGCATGGTGAACTCTCTCCTCCCTTGCATCTGTTTGCTTTTCCTCCAGGGACCCAGAAGTCCCACCTATTTTTTCCACCCAGCAATTATCCCATGGCTTTCTTTATTGACAGATCAAGAACCAATTGGGGAACAGGACCTTAGCATCAGAACTGCCCCTATACTCACTATTCTAGTGCACTGTTTACCTGATCGTATCTATACTCTCTCAAATTGGTTCACTACAGCTTTTGCAGAATATCTGCATACACAGTGTACCTCAAAATCTACACGGCAAGTGGAGGTGAAATATATAATCACAGGAGACTTTGCAAATGGGGAATGCTGCACCCATTGCTTAGTACAAAATGACTGTCCATATGTGATTATATGTAATACTGCTTACATCATTCAGATGAAAACAATCGATAGAGAAAGCAATCCATGAGGACAGAGTACACATGACAGACCAAATCTGAAGTTAGAGACCAATCTCTAGCTACTTTGCTGTCCTGCACACATCAGTGTCCTTGTCCTAGCAATGCTTCACATCTAAGGTAAGAAAAAACTTCCTTTGGTAAGAAAGACCATAGTTGGTAGCCAGGAGCATCCCTTGCCTTGGAGGTTTGCTAATTATATTTAGCACCTGCTAAATAAGAGCAACTGTTTTGGGGCTCATTTTACAGCCAGCACCATTTGTACTATAAGTTGTTAAACATTGAATGACTTTGACTTCTCAGATGTATTTTCTATAAAACTGCAAAATGAAGGCTTGTTATAAATTATTGTATGACTCAAAGTTAAAGATTACTTATACTAAAAGGTTGCTCATGTTTACTGTATATTTTATTAGCTGCTACTATTTTAGGTAGCTAATTGATCTTTGCACTCCTTCTGTCTAGATGACAACATAATTGATCAGTCTCATAAAATACATTAGTCAAACAGAACAAACAGCCATTTACAACAATATTGATAAACGAAAAGCCAATGGCACATTAATGCACTGAAGTTTCCCACCCACCCCCCGACTTTTTAAGGCTTATTATTATGATGTTTTTTATTTTTACTTTCTCCCATGATACTTGACAGAAATTTTAATGAATATTCTCTAATGTGAATGGCAATAGAAAGCATGTGATTTAGACCATGTGACACAGATGCCCTGTAGGTCCTAACATATGCTAATGCAGTGTATATTTGTCATTGAGAATGTTAGCTTTCCTTATAGGAGGATTTTAAAGTTACCATCTAGGTGTTCCATGTTTATTTCTAAATTGGATGTTTGCAGATTCTAGACTGTGTGGTAATTAAACCAATGATAGATACATTAAGTTTATTATCTAGATATGGAGTATACATGTTCAAAATAGCCAGATCACTCACACTTTGAATTAAGGGGATATGTCCTTGCATTTGCACTGGAGATTGATCTTTTTAAGTCTACGTTAGTCTAAAGGTCAGTGCTGATTTTGATTAGAATGCAATCAAAGTGAAGCCCCAGCACTAATGTGTTTCTTATTGGGAGAATTGTCTCAGCATTAACTCACTTACTCTTCAAACAGGGCGGCCAGGCAATTAAGAGGTAAATCACATATTGAGGCAACATCTATTTGTACAGACTGTTCTGCTGGTAGCTTCTGTTTGTTTTGTAGATGAAGACTATATATTTCTTGGTCTTCCTTCTTGTCATCTCCTTTCTTCATCTTCTTTTTTTTCCCATTGTGGAGAGACAATTGAACTAGAGACCTAGAAGTGTGAGCAAATAGAGTAATACCTAGTGAGAGGGGAAAAAAATAACTTGAAGACTCCTGAAACATTACCTTATATACTGTCATTAGTCCTATCTTGAAATAATCCAAGTCTAGCATTGTAATTTTCCCTTGGCATTGTTGGCACACACAGGGGGACTGTGTGGTACAGAGGGCAAGTTTGGTTTTATTGTAGTAAATTGAATAGCTAATTTGGGTGCAGGTTTTTATCTAGTCTGTCACTCAGAGATTTGAGCAAGAAATATTGGATAAAATTAATACTTTAGTAATTTAAGATCTCAACTAGGGTAAACATATAGGAGCTTAGAAATAAGATTCCACCAGTAGTCCAGTGAGGAGAGGAGACTTAGCTGCTAAGTAGAGGGAGAATGTTCACTAAACAAATAAAGCAGTAAATATTGAAATGTGGCCAGAGGGATGGTAGAAGCCAGAACAGAAGTAAAGGACAAAAGGATGTATTACGGTAGAAATTAAGGAGAATATCTCAAAAATAAGGTTGTAATCAGCACTCTGAGAGGTCACCCACAATCAACTTTGAAAGATAAGAATTGCTTCCTAGTGCATTAGTTTCTTTTATCACTTTGGGAAAAGTGATGTCAAGACCCAGGGTAGACTTGGAATCCAAGACTAAGTGGGCAGAAAACAGGGAAGAAGATGCAGAGAAGGAGATGAAGCTCAGACGGATTTCATGTGAGGAGTACATCTCTAGACCAGGCTAACAGGAGACAAGGGACTGTGTGGTGATGAACATCACAGTCAGAAAGCTCTCAAGCTGATTCTGAGTGTTCCACAGGGGCAGACAAGGGTGAGTCCAGTACACAGAAAGGCCAATAGATGGCGAAGGTCACAGTAGAGCAATTCAGGGAGAAGGGATGGTCCATATCAGGCCAAACAATGTCAGGGACTAGGAATGGTTCACACCAGGCAAGAGTGATTCAGATTCCACAAGAATCCTCCCAAATTGTTTGTAAGCATAAATAGCATGCTTATGAGTCAGTCAAACACCAGGCAGAATTTGTATAACTGTGCATGTGGAAAGCCATGTGACAATGAAGAAACTGCCCACAAATCACCTTATGGCAACTATTTGCACAACAGCCATAGAAAGACCAGTAAAGATGACTACAATTTTTATAACTATCCGTGACTCTAGCCAATGACTCAAAATCAGAGAAAAAAAATGGTGAATTATTACATGGAGGAAAGTTTTAGTAATATAGAGGAAACATGTTAATATTACTCCAAGTTGGCAAAACAGCTAAAAGTTACACCAAACTTAGTAGGTAAAGTCACACCAGGATGCTCAAGTTCAAAGAACTTCTCAAACAGAAGGTTTACTGCAATACATTGTTACTTTTAGCATTTATAGGTTATCTGATTTCAGGAGGCAGGATTAGTTCCACTTTGTCTATCCCATCTGAGATAACCTCTGCCTTCATTTTGAGTTGTTATATGAAGAATATAATTTTTCCTTTTGGAGGAATTAATTTTAGTTATTTACAGAAAAGGGAAAGTGCCTTCTATTCATGCTTTTACTCATTTCCCTTGAAGAAGACAGGGTTAGCTAAATTGCTGCTATCAATTAAATAGAGGGACAGTGTTATTCCTATACACACTCCATCTTGTCTAAGCCAAGTTTAGCTGGGTTAGAATGAAGTGGAAGAAAAAAATATATAAAATAAAGTATTAAGAGTTTTATAATTATTGAACTGGCATAGTAAACATAGGGTTCTGTGCCATATTTAAAACAAAATCATTTTTATTTCCAAAGTCATTTTAATTTCATAGTTTCCCAGATCACTGCTTATATTGTCCTGGAGTTTATTTCCATGACAAAAAAAAAGATTGAAGAGGTATTTAAGTTTAATGTTCAAGTGGTTGTATGCACAAACATGTGAATGATGGTCCACAGAACGCAGATCCAAATACCAGCATGTGCCTTCTTGTGACAGGAAAAAGCAGGAAGAAAGAGAGGTGCCAGGATGCGTCCCTGTACCCTCTGGTGGAATTGGAACCATGCCCCTGTGATGCATTCATGTCTCATCCTTATGGAAACTGGTCAGCTTGCATTCTGCCAGAAGGCAAAAGGGATCCTCAGCAAGGAGGACTGTGGGTGCAAGGAGACGACAAAGAATGTGGAGAAGGTGTACGCTTTCGAGCAATAGCATGCACGGATATAAATGGAAGACCTGTTGACCCCTCCTTCTGCAACAGCTCTGGTAAGGAGACAGATGAGAAGTAGCAGATGAGATCTTTCACAGGGTTCAGGAGGTTTATCCAAGGTCTGCACATCATTGTAGATTTATTCCTTATGAATTATTATCATTCTAATTTGTGAACAGCACACTGTCATCATGAAATCAAAACATATGAGATGCACACATACGTATCACAACTATTATTTGAACTATACCAACTGCAGATGTTTGACCCTTTCCCTCACCAAGTCTTTCCTCGGTTGCCCTTGGCTTATGGGTCACCTGTTTCCTGTTCATCAGTTGTTCCTATTCACTGAGAAAGCTGAAGCCCCGAGAAATGAATGCAGATCTTATGGAGTTTATAAAATTAGTGCTTTTACCATACACACAAGGGGAAAATCACCTCCTGAGTTTTGTATGAGGTCGCTGATAAAATATCAATGGGAAAAATTGACTTTCAATGTTTTCAGTGTGAATATAAATGCATACAAGTGAATAAAAGATAGAAATCAATGGGGTCTTCTGGGTGAGTTTTGTTAGATATTATTTGGAGAAAAGATTAGATTTTTGAGCCTTAGGATTCTGAGCTAGGAGTGAATGGAAGGCTAAATTCAGCTGCAGTGCAGGAGGTGGGTGAGGGTGAGGCTGAGGCTGGTGGTCAGGATGGAGTCTATGCATTTTTGTTTTAGTTTTATGCTATTTTTAGTTTTCCTCTTATGCTATCCTGTATTTACAAGACCAAACAAGGTATGGATTCAGCTGAGGAGTTAAGAAGAAATTCATGCTTGGGTAATCGTCTAAGCAGATGATTCAAATTTATACCCATTAATATCATGTTTCTAGGAAGCTTTTTCATTAACACCAGAAGTGACAAATTAATTTCATTCTAATAAAAGAATAAGGCAACAGACAGTTCTTCTAGAGACAGTGTGCTAGGTCATCTTTAGATAAGATACACCCATACCATTGCTTAGAATCAACCCAAATATCAGAGATTCTTTGAACTAGTACCAGTGTTACCACTACCTGGCTCATTGGTCTGCAGAATTGTATGGCATGATCTGTCTTTTAGAAATATTCAACACCAAAAATGGACCCTTCTTAAGAAGCCAAAGTTGGTGCCATTCAGATTTCACTTGTGCAGTGGTTTTATATATTTACATTATAAAAGCTTATACATTACAGTTTTGCTGTAAACCTCCCCTTCAAAATACTAAGTAGGCCGAATTCTTCTAGACTTGAGAGATTTTGGCCCAAGTTTCTTCTACAATTTGTGATTGCTAGTGTGAGGTTATAGAGGAATCCAGGAAGAATTTTTAAAGTAAGAAATTGACATTTAAAGATGCCAAAAAGGAATTTAAGTTCTGACTAGCTCTGAGGATGCTAACTAGAGAGTACTTAGGTAGACTTTAGGAAGTCCCCACTGGTGTAGCATCAGTGCGGGATGGGAAAGACAAGACCCCAGAGAATACACAGTACCTAAAAGGACCATCTTCCCCAGTAAGATCTCAAGGAGAAGGTATGCATTGGAAAATAAAAGTACAAGAAGTAATTTGAATGCAAGGTGAGGGAGGAGTTATGTGAAGTGAGGCTGACATCAAGGGAGTGTCATGAAATCAAACCAGGAGCATGGATCTCATTTAACTGCAGCAGTAAGCTGGGGGAGAGAGGGTAGTGGGTGCAAATCATGCTTCATAAAGGACTGCTTCTAGCCACAGTTTGCAGAAAACCTAAAAGGGGGAAAAGGCATCCCTCTAATCTATAGTTGTTAGCCGAGGAAAAGCATGCTGGGAGAGTAGGAGAGGATGTTAATGATAGTTACCCACAGAACTGCTTTTAAAGTACAGGCTGCAGAGTGAGCTGAAAAGATTCTTCACCCACACAGACAGTGGTCTTCCAATGTTATGTTAGCTCTTCCATCATGGTGACAAGACACCTGAGAAAGCAACTTCAAAAGTGGAAAGCTCGTGGTCTCAGACACTTCCGTGCACGGTCAGCCATCCTCATTGCTTCTGGGACCTGTGGCAATGAAGCAATATAACCCTAGGATGTGGTAGAGGAAAACTGCTTCTGTCACAGTTTCCAGGAAGCAGAGAAAGGAGACAGGGAAAAGCTGCAGCTTTCGAAGACATGGCCTAAGCACCCTTTTTCCAACTCATAGATCTAATATGACATCACCAGCAGATTAACCCACCAAGGGAGCTGGTGCCCTTGTGATCCAATCACTTCTGCACAGCAGCTCTCGCTGGAGACCACGCCCTTTACACATGCACCTTTGTGCAGAACATTTCATAATCTCACTGTGACATTTTGCCACTGTACAAATGACTTGGGGTCTCTTGGCACTGTGATAAAATATGTGGATATGACTAAAGCAGTTTAGCAGAGGAAGAGTTTATTTTGGCACTTGGCTTGAGGGTAAGGTCCTTCATAGCAGGAAGTCATGGTGGCGGGAGATGCTCATGGATATGGTGGCAGGAATATGTGTCTGCCTTCGCACATTTTAAGGAAATGCTAGTTCTCTGCTGGATTTCTCCTTCCCACCTGCTCATTCCATACAGGTTCTCAGCCTAGGCAGTGATGGCATATACATTCAAGGTAACTCTTCTCCATACTCAATCCTTATGGAAACACTTCCATGGACATATCCAAGGTCACCTTGAGGTTTATTAACCCTGTCAAACTGACAGTCAAAATTAGCCTTCCTAGTATCCCCAAACTCACATTGCTCTCATCATACAAACTATATCGCAGTCCATCTATCTCCAAGAGCCTTTGCAGTCCAAACACTTCCAGCACTGCACATAAAGCTCCAAATACAGAATTTCTAGAGAGAATCTTGGTGAACTCTTAGTTGTGAGTCCTGAAAAATCAAAATGTAAATACATATTTCATACAGAATACAAAAATTAACACAATATACTTTCCTATCATAAAAAAAAAGAGGCAAAGACAAAAAAAGTATTAGACCACAGCAGCAAGACCAAAACCTTACAGGGCAGATACTGAAACCTTGTCTAGCATCCTTAGCTCACCATGGGACAATATAAAAGACATACCCAAGGTGAAGCCCTGCCCTGAACTAGTGCTGGTTGTCATTCTCCTGCCCTCTCTGAGGCTGTTCCTGGCCACAGATAGTCTTTCTTTCCACGTCTTCATCACTACTTCAGTCTCTCTTTCATCTCCATACATTATTACCCTTTTTGTAGCCTCCTGCCAGGACTTCACCCTTCTGGCACGCCCTAGCCTCCTAAAGTGTAATGAATATGGAAGACTGCATTCCCAGGGCCCTTTCTGAAGAAAAGAGTATTTGTTTTGATACTTCTCAAGGGAGAATTCCAAATGAATTCCATTGTCACTTCCTTTGGTCTAATTGTAAGGAAAAGGTACATGTTTATGCAGAGTGAGAAAGTAAACAACTTCCAAGTGGTTTTCAATTAATCAATAGGAGGTTTCTTTTTGGTTTTGTTTTTTTGTTTTGTTTTGTTTTGTTTCCCTCAGTGTGAGCTCATAGACATCTTGTAAAGAGATGCAAAGTAACTCGTTATCTGCCGTGCTTTAGAAAATAAATTAGGGGCTGGGGAGATTGCTCTGTGACTAAGAACCTTTGCTTTGCAAATGGGACCTAGTTTGAATCCCCAGCATCCAACACCCACATAAAGGAAAACATTGAACATTGCTTTCTGTGCCTAAAAACCTCAATATTAGAGGTTGGACACAAGGAAGTGCATCAAATGCTTGACCAGTTAGCCTCTCACCCAATCAGCAGGCTTCAGGTTCAGCAAGCTTTTTTCCAGGGAAAGAGACAGGCATCTATACAGGCGCATGCATCTACATATGTATGTCTTTGTGTATCACCATACATTCCCTGTCCCCTCCCAAACACACACAGGATGATATAATAAATATAATATGATATAATATAATAATATGATGGATTGGCGACCAGCCAAAATGTGTACTGTCAAGTTCCATTAGGCACTGCCTGGAGAGTTGATCTCAGCCAATGTGGTAAACTGCAAAATAAATGAAATAATGTTTTAAAGTGCCAAGATTTAAAGGAAAGATGCAAATGTATTACTCTTGCAAATAGTATGCACCAGCAAATAGCAAGCCCGCAAGGAACCCTGCTTTCCCCAACCCTTTATAGTTAATAAATGAATCCAGTAAGCTTGCAGGATAAAATATCATATTTCAGAAATCAGCTGTAATTTTATAGACTAACAAGGAATAATCAGAAAATGTAACTAAGAAAAAAATTTATTAATAACATCAGAAGGGTGAATGTACTTAACAAGAAATTTTAACAAAAAAATTCAGAATATGCATTCTGAATGTAATAAAGCACGTTGACCTAAATAGGTGGGAACACACCATGGTAATGAATAAGAAATCTTAAAATGGCTAAAACTCAAGGGTTTCTCGGTTGACCTACAGATTCAGTATAATCCCAACCAAAAGCTTGGCTTGATATTTTGAATAAATTTAAATATGGTCCTAAAACACTATGGGAATGTAGAAAACCAAGGATGTCTGTACAGACTTGAAAGAGAAGAGCATGGTTCCTGATTTCAAAATGTCTCACCAAGATACAATTATTAAGAGGGGGCACTCTCTTCAGGAGAGCATATGAGGATGTAGTAGGGCGGGGAATAAGGCAGATGCTTTCATTCATAAGCAATTGATGTTCAGCAAGGGCTCCAGGACAGTTCAATAAAGAAAGAATGATTTATTCCAAGAGTAATGCTGAAAAAGTGGACATACAAATGAATCAGGCTTGAAACTGTCCTCATCCCAGAGCAAAACAGTACAAAGTGGATCTAGGGCTAAATGGCCAAAATTTGAGAACTATGAGGAGATAACATGACACTATCTTCCAGACTGATGCCAGGCAACATCTTCTAGAATGTCAAACCACAACTACTAGCAAAAAGAGAAAACATAAATTTCATTTTACCCAAAGGAAATGTTTTTGTGTTATAACAGATACCATTAAGAATGCATGAAACCAACATTCTCTTGATTTAAAAGTGAAATGACTCTATGAAAATATAATATTATATTTATATACATATGCACATATGCATATATAGTATATATTATATATATGCATACATTGTTTTTATGTATTATTCCACACATATATATATAATGTATGTATTATTCCAAATCCCCATAGAATGTAAATTCAACAGTCTTCAACATGATAATAGAATCAGTTAGATGTCACACACGCTGAATACATGTGGCTCTTGTAGCATGGAATACAAAATAACTTGACATATAAATGTGATAGGCCACATTAAAGGATCAAACACATAAAGCATAGGGCTACCTCAATCAAGGTAGAAGAGGTCCTTGAAGGACTTCTGCATCTTATGTAATAAAAATTCAACAGCAAGCCCCAGGTTGTGAGCCTGTAGCTAGCACTGAAATCCATGGTGAGAAATCAATGTATTTTGTCTAATTTTTGGAATGAGGCAAGGTTACCTTTACCTGCTAGGTGTTGTTAGGACAATGAGGGAAGATAAAAGAAATTAAAGACACCTAAATAAGAAGAGAAGGGGTAATAAAATTGACTCAGTTAGTTTTTCAGAGAAATGTACTGTTATGAGGAACTAATGAAGATTCCAACAAAAATCTTGTAGAACTAATACATGAACTGCTTAATTTGCAGGCTATAAAAAAAAAGCTATATGTATCTACAGTGAAACTAACTACCCAATAAAGAAATTAATAAAATGGAATAGCAAGATACAAGTGATTAGATCAGGGAAGTGGGAAAGAGATTAATCTAGATTTGAGGAGGGACATAAATACAGAAATAGGCAGGAGGAGTGTGAAGGAGAATTACAGAATACACGTGAAGGAATAGAACTTGGAAAATGAGGCCTCCATAGGAAAGGGGCAAATACAGAAGGAGGAAGGTGGGTAAAGTATGGATGCCTGAAAAAGCCACTAGGAATCATATTTGTAACTTTTTTACTTAAAAATAAAAAAGTATGATGCCTGTAATTCAGCACATACACATACATATGTAGCTTTAATGGCCTTTCTTGTGTAGTCTGATAGTGCTTCCTCAAAAAGTCAAAGACCACCTAACAAAAACCTTCAACACCAGATGTGGGAAGCCCTCTTTTGAGTTGCTGATCAGGGTTGTCCAAGAGATTCTCCAAACATGCAGCCCTGGTTATCCTTTGGTGGAAAGCAAGTCCCTACTGCTGAAGACTCCATATACTTCAGAAATAGAGCTTTGCCTCTCCTCACTTGGAACTGTTCTGAGGGGGCTTTCCATCAGAACTAGGTTTTATGATACCAGGAGAACCAGGTAAGCTTCAAAGAATGGAGTCAAACAACAGTCCTACCCAGTTATGACATCTAAGAACCACATCAATCATCAACATGGCAAAATACCCTGAAGGGTGCAGTAGGGACACCTATGCCTTGGGAGTAACTGAAAACTTTCTCCTTTGACTTAAGATCATCTCAACAAGAAGCAAACCATACTTGATACTAGAAACCTAAGTTCCCAGTGCTCATGAAGTCCTGATGATTGGAGGAGACCCTATAACCACTGATTTCATGAACCAGCATAATCCCTAATGACAAACCTATAAACATTTGTCTTACACTCACAGATAAGTGTAGTCTTTACCTGTCATCAAGGAAACCTCTTTATAACAGACAGAGACCCCTGAAGAAAACCATAGCCAATCAAAATGCAGAGTTATGCAGCCAAGTTCCAGTGGATGCATCCACAACACTCCTACACCAAAGGCCTGGGGGAACATTGTGGAAGAGAGAGCAGAAAAATTCTAAGACCAAGATGATCAAAGTGTTTGCTGTGAGGATTGTGTCTTCTGAGCAAGAAACTACAGCCATAAAGTATGACAATTATGACTCCTCAAATGTGAGCTGAGCAAGGATGGCACCAACAGATGTGTCTAACTGGGTAGGGGGAAACCAATGGGACCATAACCCTCTGTGAAGAACTACAGGCAACTGAATAAAGCTGAGAGCCAGAGAGGTAGACTCACATAGGGAAAAGCACACCCATTGATTGTCCAGTACCAAAGATCATCCCTGAAGATGCACATACAAATAACAGTTATATTTAGAAATATATTATATTACAATATATACTATATACATATATATACATGTCATAAAGGTGCAAAAGGAGGCCATAAATTAGGAGAGTGGAGGGTGTATGGAGTGAGTGAGGAGTAAACAGAAGGGAGAAATGTTGTAAATATATTATAATCTCAGAACATAAAATTGGCCCTATTTACAGGAATTTCCAAAAGAATAAAATGGTGATAAATTGAAACAAAGAAATAAAGGGAACTTCACTAAAATCTAAAAACCTTAGTGAGAGAAATCCAGGACTATATAATGAATAGAAGGATAGCCTGCATTCTGGATCAAAGGAGTTAATACCGTTAAAAATATTCATTGTAGCCTAAGAAACTTTCTGATTCAATGCAGTTACTGTCAAAAATCCAGGAACATTTTTCAGAGAAGTAGGTAAAATAACCTTGGTAATTATAGGGGACTGAAAATGACCTTGAAAAGCTCAAGTACAATGAAAGAACAGAAATGAAATCATCACTTCCTGTTTTCAGATAGTCTGGTACCAGCATAAAAGCAGATACATAAGCCAGTAGACTAGAGTAGACAGCCCAGAGATAAGCCCCAAAATACACATACTCTGTCGATATCACACAAGTGTGCTGTATTAGCCAGGGTTCTGTAGGAAAACAGACTTACAGAATAAATATTTATGCATAGAAAAGAGGGGTAGATGGAGAGAGATACAAAGAGACAGATTATAGATGACAGATAGTTAGACAGACAGACAAATAGATAGACAGACACGGTTTACAGGTGATGGTTTAGCTAGTCCAACAATGACTATCTGCTAATGGAAGGTCCAAGAATCCTGTAGTTATTCAGTACACAAGAATGATGTCTCAGCTGATCTTCAGTATAGGCCAGAATCTCCAAGTAGGCTCCACTGGCAATAAAGGAGTGGACTTTCCAGTGAGAGTGAGAGGCAAGCAGGCAAAGAGAGAGCCGGCTTCCTTCTGATATATCCTTTACAGATTAAAGGTGGATCCTCCCTTTCTAAAGAGTTAGAGTAAAAGTGGGTCTTCTCACATCAAGTAATTTAACTAAGAAAAAAATCCTGACAGGTGTACCCAGATGCTTGAGTTTTGGTTGGTCCCAGAGGTAGCCAAGTTGACAGTCAAGAGTAGCTGTCAGAGGTGCTAAGAACACAACAGTACAAAGGACAGGCTCTTCAATAAAGGATATTGGCTAAGCATGTATTCAAATGCACCCAAAATGCACCTGGATCCTTCTCTTACACTATGCTTGAAACAAACTCAAGTATATTAGTCACACAACCATAAAACTCAAAACCATAAAATAAACCCTAATCACCATGGGTCTTGGTGATGATTTTGATGCTAAAAGCACAAGCAAAAATAGTAAGCACACACATTCGCACTCAGCTGAAAATCGTTGGCACTGGGTAACTTGGCTGATCTGAGGTCTATATTGTAGACTCTTTCATAGTACAAGAGACAGCACTAATTAGTGAGATGTAGAATAAATTAAGAAGATATGAATGAATGCAGTGATATGAAAACAGATGACTTCTGGGGTTGTTTTGGGCTTTGATATAGCCTCTCAGCATAGAGGATGTTTAGTTTGAGACCGGAAGGAGAAAAGGACATTTGTGGTTGGACAATACTCCTGGTACTTATGATTAGGTTAAATATAGAAGGTTTCTTGGCAACTAGGCTTGAATTTTTCTGGTCAGGCATTCATATCATAAAGGGGTTTTGTTATTTCAGGGAGGCATTGTTGAGTAATATTTGAATTTATTTTATAATGAATGAATTAGCAAATCTCCACTGTTAAAAAAAATCATTATATATGTAGTTCATATTATATAATTAACATATATATTATATATAATATATAATATGAACATATGTAGTTCATATTTACACTGTACCATTGTATATATAATCCATAATTACTTTATATATCAAGAGAAATTTATGCATGTTCTGCTTAGATCACAGAGCATAAAATTAATGAAATGAAAAGGCATACAAATTTTTAATTTTTCAATGTCCACTGAGAAAATGCCAGCTCCCCTAGGTCAGTAATTCTCAACGTGGTTAGTCTGGTGACACTCCTCCAGTGAGACTCATGGAGAACACAGCCCCAGAAGGGTTATGCTGCTCAAGGTCTTTGGTAAACAGGATCACCCTGGGTAATTGGGAAACACAGAGACTGTTACGGTTTTAAAAAAAAAAAAAAAAAAAAAAAAAAAAAAAAAAAGGTAACGACTGATTCCCACCTGTACCGCTCCATGCTTCTTTCTCCCAGGCTCTCTGACCAGGGCAGTTGGTCAGTCTCTTCCTAGTTCGGACTCCGTCAGGCCATAGGAACTAGTGCTAATTTTATCTGGCGGCTCCACACTGGCCCCCAAGATACCATTTGCCTAACCAGGGTGGTCCACAAGCTGCCCAGCATGGTGCCACATTGGTCCCTCAGTTAGTTCCGCACCGTGGGGCCAAATGGAACAAACCATAATTTATTTCTAGTTAGCACCTCTCCCAGTGGCTCTTTGGCTCGCTGCCAGGGATTCTGCTCACACTCCCCACAACTCAGTGAGATCAAGTTTCAACAAACCGTAATTTATCAGTCAGATGTATATGTTAAATTCTCAATCCACAATCCATCCCCACAATTAATGCCCAACCAATTGATAAGGTTATAAACTGCCCACCTAGATAAGATAAATTTGCCTACAGAAATCCATTCGGGCTGGAGAGATACAGTTAAGAACACCACTACTTCCAGAGGTCCTGAGTTCAATTCCCAGCAACCACATGGTGGCTCACAAATCTGTGAAGAGAAATCTGAAGACAGCTACAGTGTACTTATATATAATAAATGAATAAATCTTTAAAAAAAAAAAAGAAAAGAACTCCATTCCATTCGAACTACCTTGGCGATTCAAGACCACCCAGATCTGGGTCATCCTTCTCTGTCTCCACCTTGATGTTCCTCTCCTTCCCCTTCTCTCCCTCCTTACAAAAGTTCTGTCCCCACCTTATTTTTAACTGTCCAATCATGGCCCTGACTGAACTCGTGCCAGCCCTCACCTCACCTGCATATAGATATCAGGAGACCTTGTTGTCACATACCTTATCTCCCCAGTGCTCCTTCCTATCACCAATCAGCAGGATATTGTTACTTTGGATGGTACCCAGTACTCACCATCCCCAGGGCTATGATTGAATTCTGTGTCTCTTGAGTTTAATGTTGGATTTGACAAGACTAATAAAGGGTTGAGAAATTAAGAGTAATGTCCCCATGATGAAGGTCAATGTGAGACGGTCTCAACAGTGACTCTTTTTAGAGATGCAGAAGTAGGGTAAATTCAGGAATAATATTGAAAACTGAAAATTAGTTTATAAATGAATAGTGGAAATTTTTGACTTGGATGGTAGAAATAGAGAACGTAATAAATGCTAGCTATATAAATGCACACAAATGCCAGGCATGTAAAAGCACACAAATGCCAGGGATATAAATGCACACAAATACTAGGGATATAAATGCACACAAATACTAGGGATATAAATGCACACAAATACAATGACTTGATTGATTGGTTGATTGATTGATTGATTGAAAGAGAGAAATGAATTTGTGGATTTGGGATATAGGGCAAATAATCCCTTGTAGTTAGCATGATAGGCCATATGAAGGAATTGACCTGGAAAACAGATAGCAGACCACACATGAGCTAGTCCTGCAGGGCTGAGAGAGGAGCCTGCTTTAGCTGGTTCAGGGCAAAGGAGCTGTTACTCCCATACCCATCTGAGCAGCTTTGAAGCTAGAAAACCAAACAAACAAAAACCAATCAGACAAACAAAGAGACAGACAAAAGAAACGTATCTGTTCAATTTGAGCAAAGCTCCATTGGTCCATTGTTCCCTAATTTATTTTTATTAAGTTAGAGATGAATTTAAAACATGGCTGGCTAAAAGTTTTCCAAAAATTTGAAATGATCCATGACGCCCCTTACCCTTGTCTTTGTCTTATTTTAAGCTTAAGTATTCAATTTTACTCATATGCCAGGCAAGTCCCCTTTTGTCACTGTGCTTGGCTTTGTCTCAGCATGTTCCTAGTTGGCAGTAGTTGCTTAAAGATGGTAAAGGGAACATTGTGTCCCAATGTCATTTCCAGCACACATTCCCTGTACCGTTTGCTCCAACCCTCCTCCTGCTGCCCCCCACGCATCATATGCCCCTTCTTTGACGCAGCTCCTTTGTATCTGTTTGCCTCCTGCATTTGCAGACTTCTTGCAAGGTGACCCCTTTCTGTTCTTTTGAACACTAAAAGAAGTCAATTTCTTAAGGAAGCCTCCCTTCCAGCTTCGCATGGAGATTTAAATGTGACTTTCGTGATCTGTGTTTTATGTCATGTGCATCTTTCTCCCTTTGTCCATGGTTCCTCTCGAATTCATTTTATATTTGATGTAGAAAATATTCATTGAATGCCTATGTGCTAAGAACTATGCTATGTGTTTGATACATAGTGTTAGAATAAAAAAATAAAATAACCCCTGAGCTCTATTTTAATTGAGAGATATTAAGAAGATACACACCAAATATATTCTTTATTTTGAGACTATTCTTAAACTGCTATGAGAAAAGGGTCATGGTTGTATAGAGGATAGATTTAGAAATAGTTCAAACACTGACTGAAAATACTAGGTGAAAAAAAATGAAGGCAAGTAGGTATGCCAGTAGACATGGGCCACTTCTCTGGCAGAATGTCAAAAAACATAACTAAGTGGTAATGCAATATAGTCAATGTTTTATCTTCTTTTCCTGTTTTCTTTAAACCCAGACAGTACTGCTTTTGCATATATTTTTATAAATCCTTCAAATACATTAAAGTGGATAAAATGCACAACTAAATTAATGTAGTGGCTATTGACAGTTTCATTTTACAGTCAAAAAACCTCGAAGTCTGTGTTTTAGAAATTGCCATAAAGTTTTGTATCCCCCCATTCTGAGTCTCCATGTTGAACAGCCCTTTGGGGATCATAATGTAAAACTGCTTTTACCTTCATTCCCTCTCAGAGTGTTCTTTGTACTTCATTATTCCTGCTTGTTAAGAGCTCTAAATCTCTGGCTCTGACATCCAACATATTAGCTATAACTCTGGGCTTTATATCATTCCAGAATTTGATAAGCGTGCCATCTGTGTCTATATCCAAGTTGTTAATCAAAATGTTGAACAATGGGACCTAGTACTTACTATCAGCGTTCAGGTACAGAAAGACATCCCCCAGGACAGCACTGATCCATTAATCAACGTGCCTGGGAAACTACACAATTGCATCCAGTGTTCATATTTGTTTATAAGAGCAAGGGAACTTTTATGAGATCCCTTTCTTTACTATCTTGTTTCTACTCTACAAGTTGAATAAAGCCATGAAATGGGGAGTTAGATGACTTTGTCTGAATATACCCAACGACTTCATTTTTATATCATCTTTTCACTCAAACATACTTTTCCCTTATGTTCATGGATTATGCCAGAGTCTGACACTGTGGGAGGTTTTTGCTTGAAACTCCTATACAGCATCATTTCCTAGGGAAGCCCAACTTTTCTGGATAAATCACCCAAATGTTTTGAAACTTAGGCTGTTGTCCAGCATTCCAGGAGAGTGGATATGGTGCAGGTCCATAGTTCTATTCAGATTACAGTGCTGCAATAGAGCAGTGTGTGCTACAACTAAAGAGAGCATTTCCTACCTATGTAGAACAGTCTTTTTGCTGGGTTTGACTGCACATTGCTGTGATGGACCTGGCCATGTGGCTTTTTATGTCTTTAGACTACTGTGTTGAAAAGCTGTGGAGAATTTTGAAAATTTGAGATTAATAGACATTGAGTGCTTAAAGCTTAATGGAGGACTGGGAGGAAAAGAATGTTGAGAGAAATGCAAACAATGAAGTCCTGGGTTTTGGCATTTGGAGGGGAAGCAAAGGCTACCAGGGCCATTTGTGTGATACATTAAATTAAAATTCTGTAGTGCTGCCCTACTGGGACTGAAAAGTCAACTGTGGTTAAAATGAGATCTGCATCATTGTGGTGACACCACATGGGAGGCATTGCTATAAGCTCAGTGCACAGAAGCTGTAATTGAAGAGATTCAATGCTCTGTTATTTTTAAGCTAGTAGGTAAACCTGGTTTAAGTTTAAGAAACACCTATCAGGTACCGTTTTTGAAAGAATGACAGATGCAAGATTGAAGAGGTCATGTAGAGTGGCTGAGGCCTGGCCGCCATGTGGCTGGGTCAACCTCTGGAAAGAAATCAACAGGTTGTAGTAGAAAGCCTGGGATACTGAAGGTACCAAGACTGTTGACTGTCTGCCAAGGACAGCAACCTGTATAAGTAGAACCAGCCTGAGCTTTAGAGACAAAATAAGGGTACTGCCGATGGAAGAGCTTGAGAAGTACGAATGCCCAAATCCTTTGGAGTACAGAAGATGATGAGTGAGTCCAAGATGTCAGATGCTGAGCCACACTGTTGGACTTTCGGTTTTGCTAAAGTGTGGGTTTAGGCTTGTTGTTGTTGTTGTTGCTGCTGCTGTTGTTGTTTGGTTTGTTTGTTTGTTTGTTTGCTTTAGTCCTTCCTTTCTTGAAAGTATGTAACTGGATTATATTCTACAGGAGCTCAGAGGTAAGTGTTTTAAAGAAATATTGAACTTTTAAAGTATAGAAATGCTTTTAAATGGTGAGACTTCAGAGTTGGAGCATGTTTTATATTATAATAACATGAGATCTTGGGAATGAAGAAAGAAATCATTATGGCTTAATAATATTTTTAATTGTCTTTAGTCATTTTTTATAGTCTAGTCATTATCCCCTTCCCTGTTTGCCCTCTGACAGTTCCTCATCCCATTCCTCCTCTCCCTCCCTCCATCTCCAAGAGGATATATACACACATACACCCTACTCCACAAGACCTCCCCACTCCCTGGGGCCTCAAGTTTCTCAAGGGTTAGGTGCATCTTTTCTCACTGAGGCCAGACCACACAGTCCTCTGTTGTATATGTATCAGGGTTGGAGGGGGGGTTGTATCAGCTAGTGTATGCTGCCTGGTTGGTGGTTCAATATCTGAGGGATCTTGGGGGTCCAAATGAATTGAGACTGCTGGTCTTCCTATGGGATCACTCTCCTCAGCTTCTTCCAGCCTTTCCCTAATTTAATGACAAAGGTCCCCAACTTCAGTCCATTGGTTTAGTTAAAGTATCTGCATCTGTCTCAGATGTTGGGCCTCTCAGAGGACAGCCATGCTAGGCTCCTGTCTGTAAGCACACCATAGCATAAGTAATAGTGTCAGGACTTGGAGCCGCCCCTTGAGATGGATCCCAAGTTGGGCTAGTCACTGAACCTCCTTCCCTTCATTCTCTTCTCCATTTTTGTCCCCAAGTTCTTTTACATAGCATCAAGACTGGGTCAGTGGTTTTGACTGTGGGCTGGCAGCCCCATTCTTCCACTTGATGCCCTGTCTTTCTACTGGAGGCAGACTCTACAAGTTTCCTCTCCTCACTGATGAGCTTTTCATCTAAGGTCTTCCCCTTTCAGTCCTGAGATTCTCTCACCTCCCAGGTCTCTGGTATATTCTAGAGAGTCCTCCAACCTCCTATATCCTGAGGCTGCCTGTTTCCCTTCTTTCTGTTGGCCTTCATGGCTTCACTTCTCTTTTCCCCACAATACCTGGTCATGTTCTCCTTTCCCCTCCTCGTCCCTTCTCCCACCCAGTTTGTCAAGTTGTAAGAAGGATTGGGCTGATCAGTTTTAATTGTTAATTTGGCACAATTTAGAGTCATCTGAAAAGTGTCTTCATTGAGAATTACTCATATCAGATTGGCCCATGGGCATGTTTGTGAGAGATTGTCTTGATTTATGTGAGAAAACCTAGTTCACAGTGACTAGCACCATTCCTAGGCATATGGAACTGAACTGTGTTAAAAATGTAACTGAGTGAATTAGAATACCAATAAATAGTGTTCCTGTATGGTTTCTGCTTTGGTTCCTGCCCTGAATTTCTTCAGTGATGGGCTGTGCCCTAGAAATGTAAACCAAATATCCACCCCCAAGTGGCTATTGTTTAGTTTTATCACAACAACGCAAATAGAGGACATGATACCTATAGATTTGCTCCTCCATCTCTGCTCTATTTCTCATTATGACAGCTAACCTTTATTGAGTGAAACAGTCTACCCAATTCTCTTACTGCTTTCTTTATTATTCAAGTTGTTCTGGTGTAAGCAGTACTAGACAGACATCATTGTCATTCTCTTGTTTCATATTAGAAAGAGATGGAACAGAATAGATGAGTACCTGGAGTAAGATTAGCCCTAGAGCCTGTTTGCTCACAGTGTTTGGTTTCAGAGAGCATGACCAGTTTATCATTCGAGCTGTCTCTTCTGGGGGATTGTAGATCGGCTCATTTCTCCTTTTGAGCTAACTATAATATTTATCACCTTAACATACCCAACGCTGTACATTTCTTTCCCAGGCTTCAGTTGATTCTTGGGCACTTGTAAAATTAATTCTTTTAATATAGGTGTTAATAGTCAATCAATCCAGCAGCTGTATTTCTCTTCCTTTGCTAGTTCCCCATAACCACATTGAGAAACCAAGATCTATTTCAAGCTTTACCTCAATATCAGGGCAGTTATTGATTTATATTAACCCTCCGTGCTAATCTGACTACCTCCCAGCGATATCCCATGATACTTGCAGTTTAATAATGTTCCAGCTGCTCTTCAGGTGTTCTTTCTCATGGTGTCTTCTCAGACGCTTTCCTCATGGCCAATCTGAATCTCCCTCTCCCTTTCTCCCCTTGGAGGAAGCGTCCACCCTGTTCTCTCTTCTGCACAGCCATTTCATGATCTGCATGTATTGATAAGACAGAGAATAAATGGTAAGAACCGTTTATACAAACTTGAAACAGGAGATTCTAGACATAAGCTTTACAGTGCCATGTCCAGATTGAAACAAGATTTGAGGATAGAGAAAGCAGCATTTGAATAACACAAGAATAACCTTTACGCAGTGCACAAAAACATTATGCCTACAGCCACCCATGTGGGACTGAAGTGAATGGTCCTATAATTGTGTTTTGTAGTACAATATGGTCATAAGATATCAGATGAAAAGTTATGAATATAACTCTGAAGGAAACACGAAAACAACACAATATCAAAAACAGAAATATAACCAAATGGAAACAATTGGTAGCTGTGGGATGGCAGAAACATTTTCTTCTTCTGCTACTTTGCGCTCCTTCCTTTCTGCTCCCACATCATACACTTAGGTCTGTGAGAGAAGTTCATGGAGTTGATGTGATGGATAAAGTGAAAGCCAGAGACAAATATCTACTTTTGAAGCCTATATTTACATCAGCGTGAGTCATTTTCCTGTCTTTGTGACATAATACCCAATATAACTAAAAGCACTCAGTGTTTATGTTAGTTTATGGTTTTAGAGGCTTCAGTCTACAGTGACTTTTCCCATCCATTGAGGGCTTATTTAGAGGCAGACTGCCAAAGCAAGGTCTGTGTGGTGAAGCAAAGCTCCTCAACTCATGGTAACCAGAAAGCAGAAGAAGAGAAAGGAGTGAGACATACCCATCAGAGGCAGATGTTGTACCTCCAACTTCCTCTGTGTGAATCCTACCTCTTGGTAGCCTGTTCAGTTTGGAGTCCATCAGTGCTATAATGTACTGACATAGTCAACAGCAACTGTATGTCAATTGCCCATCCATATTATCATAGGCTGGGACTAAGCCTTTAAAAAAGGATCCCCAGAAGACGTTCATATATACACTATGTATACAAATTGTATACATACAAGCTGGTTTCATCTGATCATTTCAACATCTGCAAAATAAAAACTCAAACCCTAAAATGTTATGTTTGGTAACATCTTAGGTTTACTAAACAATACAACTTATTTCTTTGGAAATAATCATTATTTGGGACAATGGAAAGATAAAATGTGAAGTCCATTTTAATTTCAAACAGAAATAATTCAGAACCTCATGGATTAGAGCTGCACCTCAATCCACAGCTATGGGGACAGCCTCTGCATTAACTTGATTTAAAGAAAAAAAAAGAGTTTGTAGATTGGAAATCCTTACTGGTGATATGACCCTGCCCCGGCTCACGGTTGGTATGATCAACTTTAGAAATTTAGCCCAAGAAAGTGTCCTGCCTATACTCATGGTTCGGTGTTTATCTTTAAAGTAGTGGAGGTTGAAATCCCTGTACAGTTAAGATTCACACAAAGAGAAGAAAGCAGGTTGGGGATTTACTCAGTGGCAGAGCGCTTGCCTAGCAAGTGCAAGGCCCTGGGTTCAGTCCCCAGCTCCGGGAAAAAAAAAAGAAGAGGAGAAGAAGAAGAAGAAGAAGAAGAAGAAGAAGAAGAAGAAGAAGAAGAAGAAGAAGAAGAAGAAGAAGAAGAAGAAGAAGAAGAAGAAGGAAGAAGGAGAAGGAGAAGGAGAAGGAGAAGGAGAAGGAGAAGGGAAAAAAAAAAAAGAAGGAGAGGAGAAGGAAGAAGAAGAAGAAGAAGAAGAAGAAGAAGAAGAAGAAGAAGAAGAAGAAGAAGAAGAAGAAGAAGAAGAAGAAGAAGAAGAAGAAGAAGAAGAAGAAGAAGAAAGCAAATAAATTAATCCCATGTGTTTTAGTTTGGGTTTTATTGCTATGAAGGGACACCATAACCAGAGCAATTGTTTGTTTGTTTGTTTTAAATCACAACCAACCAACTTCCTTCCCCTTCTCTCCTTCCAGTCCCCATCTGCCCATTCTTCTTCCAACCCCATCCCTTCACATACATCAATTCTTTTTTTTTATCTTCAGAAAAGGTCAGGCCTTTCATGAACTTCAACAAGCCATGGCATATCAAGTTGCAGTAAGACTAGGTACCTCCTCTCCTATCAAGGCTAGATGAGGCAACTCAGTAGGAAAAGAACATCCCAAAGGCAGACAACAGAGTCATTGACAGCCCCTACTGTCACTGTTAGGAATCCCACATGAAGACCAAGCTACAAAATTATAATATATGTGCAGAGGGGGTCTATGTCAGTCCTATTCAAGCTCCCTAGTTGGTAGTTCAATCTCTGTGGACCCCTAGGGACATAGGTTAGTTGATTCTGTATGTTTTCTTATGGTGTCCTTGACCTCTCTTGGCTCCTACAATCCTTGTTCCCCATCTTTGGCAGGATTTCCCAAGCTCTGCCTAATGTTGCCTGTGGGTCTCTATATCTGTTTCCATCAGTTGCTGGATGAAGCCTCTCTGGTGACAATTGGGCTAGGCACCAATATATTCTACTAAACTAAAGGTAGTTCTTATAAAGGAAAATATTTAATTGGGGCTGGCTTACAGTTCAGAGGTTTAGTCATTCTCATCATGGTGGATAATGATAATGCCATGAAACATGGTGGTGTATAGGCAGGTAGGCTGCTGGAGGAACTGAGAGTACTACATCTTGTCAGCAGACAACAGAGACTGTATGCCTCACTGGATATAGCTTGAACGTATGATGCCTCAGAACCTTATCTCCACAGGGATACATTTCCTCCAATAAGGTCACATCTCCTAATTGTGCCAGTCCCTAAGGGCCAAGCATTCCAACACATGGAAGCCATTCATATTCAAAACACCACACCATCTCTTGAAGTTTTGAATTCTAATTCTACTCAATGAAGTTATTGTCATATACGAATCAGTGAAAAGTTATAGGATTCAATGCACACTCAAAGAAGTGGACCATCAAAGTAATGGGAAACTAGAGAAGCAAGAGATTGTAGATGTTCCTTTGAGTCATTTCAATGGCATTGGACTTTAAGAGTAGTGGGCATGAGATAAGGAACAAGATCAGTCAGGATGGGAGGTAATAATGAGTTCAAAATGTGGTTTTCCAGAAGACCTCATGAACAACATATCTTAACCCAAAGTGGCCTCCAGAGTCTGGTCAACATTTTACGGTTGCTTTGATCAGCATGAAGTACACATTGCTCTAAATCTCAATCATCAGATGATCTGTTTGACCAACAAATAGTTATGAATTTACAGTGGCAGTCTCCCCATCTTCATGACTCCTACAGAAGTGTTGACCTCAAGAAGCTGTTGGGACTTTAACCAATGGGTTTTCCTGGATGAATTTCCCTGTTCTCTCTCTTCTATAACATACACTGAAAATAATACTACAATCCCTTTGCCTAAAATCATAATAGCAACAACGCTTAGTCTCTTGGTCCAGACCTTCTGAAGTAAGTGGGATAAATATCTCCAGTTTCTAGATGAGAACATTAAAATATGGAGGGATTAAACGACAAACCAAAGGTGATGTCACTAGCCCCCAATGTCTAGGCTGGACTTGGATTTAGGTCTTTGTCATTTTCCAGTCATTCCTTATTCACCATGGCACTATGCCTCTGTCAGAAACAGTCAAGCATCCTTATTCACATCTCACTGTGCTTATCCTTCACCCTTCATCACAGCATGCACCTACTGTTGTCCCCACTTCATAATGAGAAGTTGCAAGTGTGCATAAAGATCAAGGCAGGGAAATTATACAGTCTTGTAAACCATACCAAGTCTGTGACCATTGTCACCTCTGCTGTTAGAGTATGAACACCAACACAGGGAGTGTCTGAGTGACTGCTAGTGACTCTATCTAATATATCAAAAACAAACAATAACAACAAAACAAACTGTACCTTCCAACACAGAGGCCAGATTTGACCTATAGGCCACACCCTAAAAATAACATTGCAGGTAAAGACAGCTCATGTAAAAGCAGGTATGTTCTAGGTCAAATAGAGACCAGGATGTGTGTTCCTCAGCATAGTCTTCATTCATCCTCTGAATTCATGACTCAAAAGTCATGGTTGAGTTCTATATTTCAATATATGTGCACATAACGTTACTGATGACAGCATCCTTCACAAATGTCCCTAGTTAAGAAATGTCTTTCTAGGTTAGGCTGACTACTGTCTTTATAGAAGGGAAAGGGTTTGAGATGTTAAGTCATGAATGGCAAACACATGAGGGTAAGCATGGATGACTTTGGAAGTCTTCTGGACACAGTAAAAAAACCAGGGGAAGCCACAGGAAACCTACTGAGACAAGGCAGGGCCCTCTCGTCCACCCTTCACTGGGAGCACAGGGCTATGAACAAACACCCTGACAGAAGGCTTCCGGGATACAAGAGGATAAAACTACATGCTGTTGTGGCAGAAGTAGATGACAATAGGGTTTGCTTCTTTTGTGAGACTTAGCTTCAACTAATGTGAAAGTCACAGAAAACTAACAAACCCTCATTTGATACTACTTTTTCTTTCATTTCTTCAGAAAATTGGTGTCGGCTGCTCTTAATCCGTCTCTGAGTTTAAAACACCCTCTTAGTGTGTGATCCAGGATTCTTCGTCATCCCCTGGCACTAACACTAGTGTGACTAAGAGATTGATAGCTACTTAAATTTTCTTGGAGAATAAGTTAAATACATTTTAGGAAAATAAATTTAAACATCTGAGCTTTTTTTTTAATGCATCCTGTAAGAGATGCATCATTAAATAACATTGAGTAAAAAGCATAGGATATCTGTCAAGACAGGGGAAGCCTAAATGTAAATCTGTAGATAGTGCATAATCCATTAGGAAACAAATTTATTGGTAAGTGAAACAAATTCACCGTTACCAAGGAATGTAAATCAAGAACAGAAGTCATACTTAATTGTCCACCTTGGCAAGAGATCAAAGGTTTTTACAGTAACTTGCAAGGAGTTAATGTACTGTGAATTCATTCCAGTACATTGATTTCTGCATTAGCTCAGTGAGAGATACAATTCCTCAGCAAAAGCAAGCTTTTGGGGGTGAATTTTCTTCATCATACAATACACAATTCAGAACTCATAATAACTTCTCTCATTGCTCATGAATGCAAATATTTGTCAGGATGACCCAGTGGTGTAAAGAAAAACAACAACAAAAACAGCAAAGAAAACTTTTAGAAAGAAATATAATCTTGGATGTCTATTTCCTGCATACCTGATGCTTTTCCAGGTTAAAAACTTCTGGGCTATAGTTTTGGATGAGTGAGCCATGCTGACCTTGGGGTCTGGGACACCTCTTGTTGTTTCCTCTAAGAATACCACTTGATACTAATATTCCATTTAGTGTGGATGGCATGAAGCAGCATAAGTCAATTAAAATTCAGAATCTTGCACTTGAGACCCTCTATCAAATAATTCTCAGATAAATTTATTTTATAATGTTCTTTTCCTAGTTCTGTGTTTAAGATACCAAGTTAATCTTACTCTGTTCCTCAGGCTAGTCTTAAAAAATCATTCTGTAGCCTAGGCAGATCATGAACTCACAATCCCCCTGCCTCAGCCTCCTGAGTAACTGCAACTATAGGCTTGTGACATCAGGTTGTTGAAAAACAAACAAAACAAATGAAAACAAAAATTAAAAATCAAGGGCATTATTAAGCTGTCTTCATAACCCAGATACTTAGTTCCAGCAACCAGGATTGCCCCAGTAGGGACATCAGACTGGATGGGGTGCCCAGCTGGTCTCTTCGTGAGTTCCTCTATGTGACTCACAGTGATCTACTGGACTGGTGCGTCTCTGTGTCTTCCACTTTGCCCCACTTCACTTTTATCTGATTTTTTGTGTGGCTAATGACTAAGTTTTGATTTGTTTTATTTGGAGAAAAAAGTCATTAGATTAGAGAGTCCAGAACATTGTGAGGGCAACTTTTATTTGCACAAGCCCTCCTCTTCATCGCTCGCTGATCTTGGTAACACTGGAGAAAACATGCTTGGGATCCCAATTATCCATAATTTTAAGAGAAGTCAGGAATCTCCATTTCCATGTGGAATAATTGAGTTTTAAATCCACAAACTCAAAATAAATACATGGTTATG
This sequence comes from Rattus rattus, assembly GCF_011064425.1. Classification (NCBI taxonomy): domain Eukaryota; kingdom Metazoa; phylum Chordata; class Mammalia; order Rodentia; family Muridae; genus Rattus; species Rattus rattus. The sequence continues at coordinate 5,711,249 of NC_046163.1, read as the reverse complement.
TCAAGAAACAAGCAACTAACTAAGCAGGAGCCAATACCTGAGTTTGTGGTGCCAGCCAATTATAACAGCTAGACTCAAGTCACAGTACGTCAAAGGGCCAAGAAAATGAAGTTAAAAGTAAAGATATTCCCTTCTGTGCTCAGTTGTGTCTGAGTCCCAGAAATGAGGAGAATGACACCTATTCATAGGCCAGCTGTTATACTGGCAAAGCTGCCTTGGAGAAGGGGGTCAATCGTCCTATAAGACCATATTTGTTGGTCATTGTGAAGCCCGCTTTCCAATACAGTGAATAATAGCCTGGTGTCCTTGTCACATGTAGGTAAGGAATATTATGAGCAATATTTTATCGTCATATACACACTTTAATATAACAAACTGGTAACTAAGTTATATATATATATGTATATATGCATGTGTATGTGTATATATGATATGTAGGTGTATGTGTGCATGTATAAGTTTTATGAACGGACTTATGTATATATGAATATGTGTGTTTGGTATATGTATGTATTTGTATGTGTATACATATGAATGTGTGTGTGTGTGCACATATCCAAACTAATGTGAGCATTTTAAATCATCTTTCTAAGCCCTATCCCATGACTTCTCAGAGTGGCCTCTCAATGATCTAACCAAATTTATGCTTGTGCTCAAACTGAACTTCTTATGAAGACTTCTCTATGGCCAAGTGGGCACTCAGGGCTGGTTCCCCCTCCCTATTTAATGTGTGTTCTCTCCCATGCCATCTATTAATCAAAATTCTGCCATGCTGTAAGGATTATTTATTTTAAGGGAAACTATGGTATGTGTAGAGCCTTGCTTTATGGCTACTAATATGGTGGCTGAGCAGATATCAACTGGATTAAAAGAAAGAGATTTGAGACCTGGAGTCCAGTAAACAGAATGTTATAGCAGGCCAACGGGGAGATAATGAATGCTTGGCCTTGGCTGTTAGCAGATCTGGAAGAGGAAGATTGGATCAAAACTACAACTGATTTACTGACCCAAGGCAACATCCCTCATGTGTCAATGTTATTCCAGATTTAATTTGCATGGAAATGATCTGCAATGAGAAATGGCATCCAAATTTGAAAATTATGATCCTATAATCTCTGTACTAAAATATCTTTGCGGAATTATATTCTCTCTCAGTCATTACTACCAAAAGTATAATAGGAAAAGAATATTTTTACTTTACCGTATAGATTTATGTAGTGGTAAAAATATTACTATGTCATTTATAGTGTAGGCTAATCTTTTTCCACAGTGTTCCACTTATTATGTTTTTGACCTTACAGTATTATAGGGAGTTACGAAGGGGAAGCATTGCTGCATTTCTATCTTAACACAAGAGAGCTCAAATATTGAGGTTTAATATTTTATCTCAGATCACATAAGGTTAGACCTGATTTATTATCCATATGCTAGCTCTTTTTTTAAATAATAAATTATGAATGCTTCTGAAACATATATAGAGATTCAACTTCTGCAAAGTCACTTTCTCGGTTGCTAGGACTGCTGGGCAGTCTGTGCGGACTGCTGAAGCAGCATAGTCCCGTTTGCTGAGACTGTTACCTCAATTCCCATAAGACTCCACGTATTTGGTCCATGTAATTTTTTTCTTTGTTACACTTTTTATTATTGTTATTGTTTTATTTACATTTCAAATGTTATCCCCTTTCCCAGTTTCCTGCCCATAAACCCCTTATCCCATCCCTCCTCCCCCTTCTTCTACGAGGGTGTTCCCCCACCCCATCTACTCAACCCTTTCAGCCTCCCGGCCCTGACAGGACCAAGGGCTTCTCCTTCCATTGGTGCCCAGCAAGGCCATCCTCTCCTACATATGCAGCTGGAGCCATGGGTCTGTCCATGTGTGTTCTTTGAATGGTGGTTTAGTCCCTGCGAGCTCTGATTGGTTGATATTGTTGTTCTTATGGGGTTGCAAACCCCTTCAGCTCCTTCCATCCCTTCTCTAACTCCTCCATTGGGGACCCCATTCTCAATTCAGTGATTGGCTGTGGACATCCGCCTCTGTATTTGCCGTGCTCTGGCTGGGCTTCTCAGGAGACAGCTGTATCAGGCTCCTGTCAGCATGCACTTCTTGGCATCAGCAATACTGTCTGGGTTTGGTGGCTGTATGGATACAAGCTGGATCCCCACATGGGACAGTCTCTGAATGATCTCTACTCCAAACTTTATCTGCATATCTCCTCTTCAGAATATTTTTGTTCCCCCTTCTAAGAAGGACTAAAGCATTCACACTTTGGTTGTCCTTCTTGAGCTTCATGTGGTCTATGGAATATATCTTGGGTAATCTAAGCTCTGGGCTAATATCCACTTGTCAGGGAATGCATACCACGTGTGTGTTTTGTGATTGGGTTACCTCACTCAGGATGATATTTTCTAGTTCCATCCATTTGCCTTATGAAGACACACCCTTTGGTGTCAGGGCAGGTCCATCCGGTCGGAATTAGAAACATTAGAGGAACAAATGAAGCACCTTCCTAATCTCAGTGGCCAACGGCCAAAGGCAGAGGTCACTTCCTGTCCCTGTCTATCTGAGTGGGCTGGGACCTCTGCCCCTATCACCTTTGCTCCTGGCCCACGGATGACTGGGCAGCCACTGTCTGGTGCGCTGCTAGCCCCCATAATACCGGAAAACGATGATCAGTTATGCTGCCGCCCTAAGGCTTGCTTTCACTTCGGCTGGCGTTTAATTGGTTGAAGCAGATAATAATAAGGCCAAGCCTAGTTTCAAGGGGCAAGTAGGATCTTAGCACGTGTCCAGGATTAGAACCTGAGATATTGAGGAAAAACCTGATGAATAGCAGATATGCTCAGAGGTGAGCTTCTAGAAAATGCAAAGGAAACATAAAATGGAAAGCACAGAGTAGTTCACTACGCAGCTGTCTCAGTGCAGCGAGGTGTGATGAGAGGACCTCACACGGGTGGCAGCCACGGTTGTAGGAATTACTCGGGAATATTGCCTTGTCGACAAACCGTGTGCCATTCCGTGCTGCTGAGGCCAAGTTTATTATCTGGTGAGCCATTCAGTCACTTTAATTTTAACAGCTCTTATTTGCGGTAATGAGAGAAACTGTGGGTGTATGTACAGTCCTAACCATTCTGATTATTCTATGTCTAGTGTCCTATTTTCTCCCTAATATCCTCAATATCTTCTAAGAAAAAAAATGTCGCTTTTCTCTGCCTGGAGGAAATTGGCACAGTGAGTTGAAACTCTGTATATATGAACAACTGGTGATTTCGTCTTGATTAAATTGCCTGGATGATTCAATTTAAAAGATCAGTTCCTTATGGTGTTACATTAAATTGACACCCAAGACACTTAGTCATAGCACGCTAACCAGACCCAGCAATTAAGTTAAAACCCTGTATCTACCGTATAAAATATTTTTTCATATGAAAAGTAAGAAATTAGAGTTGGCATCCCTTCATGTCACCTCAAATCATCACAGATTTATACCATGTAATCTCAGTTTCTGAAACGTATAACCAATTTTTTTCACTTATAAGAGTGATTGCTTCTGGAAGTAATTAACCTCACTAGTAGCCTAATTTCATACCTTACCACTACAGCGCTAAAGGGAACATCTTGGGACTGTAGGACATTTATGTATTCATTATTAACTTTCAAAATTCTCTGTTTTATTGTTTGTGTGCGTTGTACAAGAATTCGTCATTTCAAATCCTCTTCCTGTCTTCTTTCCAGAACCTCAACACCACTTTTTCCTCTTTACTTCGTGTCCTGTTTTTAACCTGCAGCATCTAGTTGGTGTCTCAAGTTCATGCACGAATGTAGGGCTATTCACTGGAACATGGCCAGCATGCCCCCAGTATATCCCTGAAGAAACAAAATGATGTTCCCTCCCTTAGCAGCTATGCATTGCCGATAGCAACTGAACTAACCGAAGGGTCTCATGTGCTCCCCCCTCCTCCCTGTGTATGTTACAATGCTGACTGGCTTGATTTTGTGCAGGTCTCATGTGGGCAACCACAGTTGCTGTGAGCACACGTGTACAGCAGTCATGTTTGGACAGTCTGGGTACACAGCTGTCCTCCACTACCTCTTGCTCTGCCTGATGGTTTGGCAGTTTTACTCAAGTCTGGGTCCTGACCCTTTTCTACTTCGGATGGGTGTTCAAAGTCTTTACATGAACGCTCTGGGTCTTAATCTCTGTGAGTAATTCCTCTAAAGTAAAGTGCACCCATAAATTGATTTATATTTTTAATTAAACAAAATGGTCCTCATGTAAATGACCTCTTGGTAGATGGTGAAATATTTAATAAGGATGCATTGCAATGTTTGGATCTTATGGAATTGAGTAAAATACTATTTGGTAAACTGTTTGAACTTGTGGGTGTTTTGAAATTACACTATTTTACGTATCAAAATAATTTCAGATTGCAAATGTGTTACTTTAGTGTTTAAAGAACATTCCTCTAATTTTCATTTTTGTTAGCACGTACTCATTGTACAGAATGATGGTCTTCATTATGAAATTCCATATTTACATAATCTCCCCTCCCTAACAACGTCTCCCCTGGGAGGCCTTTCCTCTTCTTTAAGAGTCCCTGTTCAAGTTTCACATTGTTCATTTGTATGTATTGTTCATTCATCTATTTTCTCTAGATTTCACTTGAAAGAGAACAGATAAGGGACTTACTTTTCCATGTCTGATTTATTTGGCTTTATGTTATGACTTACAACTCCATCCATTACCCGGAAGCGACATGATTTCATTCTTCTAGGGTAAATGATACTCTGTGTGTGTGTACAACACACGTTGTCTATTCATCTATTCATAAACACTTAGCCTGTTCCATATCTTGGTCTTTGGAAATAATGCTGCGATAAACACAGGTATGCAGGTATGTATGATACCTGATGATTTTTATTCCATTGTGTATATACCTAGAAGTGTGAGAGTGGAGCCTATAGCAGTTCTTTGTGGTTCATCCTGAAGGATGCCCATTTTACTGCTATTTCCTTATGACTTCAAGTAGTTTACACTCCCACAACAGTACAAATGCATTCTTTTCATCCTCTGTCTTCGCTAGCATTTTTTAACTGATTCTGACTGGGCTGATGCAAAACCTCTATATAGTTTAGATTTGCATTTCTACAATGTCAAAGATGTTTTTAAGGAATTATAGGATATGTGTAATTAGTTCAAGAACTGACTATACAGTGGTATGCCCAATAAATGATTATATTATTCATCTACTAGTATTTAATTTTTTAATTTCTGGATGTCATTTTTATATTAATACTCCATCACATAAATAGTTCTTAAAAAACTGTCCTATTTTTAAGTCTGTCTCTTCACCCTGTGTCCTTTGCTATGCAGAGTGTTTTTAAATTTGGCTCAAACCTATTTGCTAATTATTGTTATTGTTTCCTGAGTTAGCAGCATTGTATTCAGGAAATATTTGCCTGTTCCAATATCCTTGATGTTTATATAATTGAATAAAAATACTTTTCTGTTAAATGGTAGTCTTTTCAAAAATATATTTTAATAACAAAACTTTCAAATGAGGATATGTTAATAATTTTGGGCAGTTTCAATTCTATGCCCTCTAACATCCTAGGGACCCAAGCATGTTAAAACAATCTTTGAGGGCAGGAAGCTACTTCATAGCAACATCCCCTAGCAAAAATAGGAGCTCTGTAAAACATGTTACAAGCCTGTTGGGTTTGAACAGTACCTCCATAAGATTATGAACCTGATACTCTAAAGTGCAAAAAGCCAACATAAAACAATGGAAATATTGCTCCAACTTTTAAAATTGTCTTTTTAAGATAAATATTAAAGCATATTTGTAACTATTTTTCCTAACTCTAACAAAAATATTCCTTAAGGAGTCCAATGTGATTTTAACATGCTACATTTTTAGCTAAAGAAATAGAACGACAAACCTAGAATTATTGAAATGTAAAAATTTTAAAACGGCAAATCTTTAAAGCAAGGAAATAGATATATTATATGATTTTAACTCACAATTATCCTAGATCTTAAATGATTGATTTAGCATTTTGAGAACCTTTTTCATTTCCTGTTTTGATCATTTGAGTGCAGAGTCAGTGAATCTAAAACGTGAACTGTCTAATAGGATACTCATTGCTACTGCTACACAGAGTAAGAAAATGCAAGTGAATTGATTTGGGTTATTTTCTTAAGGTTCATGTCATCAATATTTTCCTCTTTTACATCCCCCAAAACAAGATCTTAATGGGAGAAATATGTTAGGGAAGGAAGTAAAGCACACAGGCAAAAGTGTGGAAGGAAAGTGGTTGCATTAAAGAGACCATCATTCTCAGAATTATTTATTCTGATGCCCATTAAGAGGAGGTCTGGGAATTAGTGACAAAGATTTTGTTACTCTTTTCTGTGTCTCTACCATGTCGTTCAACAATACCTCTAATTTTATCACCGGTAGAGATGGCAGTAAGGTATTCTCATCAACCGATAATAGGGCACACCCCTGCCACATGGGATATGCATATAGTTTAAAAATTGATTGCACGCTGCACAGATAATTCTATACTGATTACCTCACCGCTAATTTTGTATTTGTGCAGATTAGTGACACAGAGCAGCAAGGTTTTCCTAGGTCAGTCGGTGATCCAAGCAGTGTGTTCTGCATCTGACTTCTGGTACAAAATGGGTTTCGACAAAGGCACTGTTTCTTTCACAGAAGTTAGGTTTATATATTAGAAAGTATTAGGACGGAAGAAAATAGGTACTCTGTTACATAGTCTATGAAAGCTAGTTTTGAAAACATCAGTATGGCTTTAACAGTTAGCTGTTGCAATTCTCATACAGAAGGTTAGCAGCACGATAGTTAAATTTCACCATACTTTATTGCCAAAAATCTGTAAGCATTAAATGGGAGAGTAAAACCAATCCTTTCAATTATGAGCCTGGCCTAAGAATATGCAGTTATTAATGGTTTTCACTATGGACTTCCCTTTGGGGTATACTCTAGCATGGAAATTTTCTTGAAAAATAAATGTCACTGTTGCTTAGTCTTGCTGAATTTCAAAATTATTTTATGCTCATTGAATTTATAGCTTTGACTTTCACAAGGATCCTCTGGGTTTACCTCTTATCACGGGAAGACGACAAAAACTACCGCTTGAGGCTGGCCGATTAAAGTCCTTCAGTGGTCAGACTAGATGCAGATGATTTAAAGTCTCATTCAATTAAAAGGATGTCTGGTTGAAACTGTGCTTTAAGATAAGACCTACGCAGACACTCAGATATTTAATATTTATGTGAAATATTCTGGACATTCATATTTGCATATTTGAAGTCTGTATGCCATGAGGGTAAATGCTAATATCCTATCTTATTATTCTTTTTTTTTCCTGCTTGGTGACCAATAAAGTCACTTTGTGACTTGCTTTTTCTGTAAAATTATATAATGTATGTGGTGTCTCTTTAATACTTTATGTAACTTTGACTGTGCTGCTCATATCTGGTTAGTTATAAAACCTCATTAGTAATAATTACATATTTGATGTTTGTAAACAGCAAAACGTTCTTCTTTTAACAATCTCAGTGAGAGAATTTTAATTCCTCCCCCAGAAGAACTTGTCGGTCATTAGAAAATTTGTTGTGGTTCTTTATGGATAGGTATTGTCTAGATAACTTCAGGGCATTCCTATAATATTTTAATGTAACTACAATCATATGAATAGCAGAAGGAGAAAGAATAAGAGGGGAAAGGTAAAGAAGGAAAGATAAATACAAGTAGTTGGAAGGAAAGGAGGAAGTGGGTAGAAAGCAAGAAAGGGGAGCGAAAGGAAGAAAAGAACTATGAAAATAAGAGGCAAGGGAGAAAGAAGGGAGAAAAATTGAAGAGAAGGAAGTAATTGAAATGTCTAAAGACATGAAGTATCAGGGTCAGGTGGAGGGGAAGAATTTAGTTTCTACAACAAAGTGGCTGCCTTCCCATTTGAATATGAAGAAAGAAGCAAGGGGTTCAGATTGTGTGGATGATATACGGAAAATTGAAGGCATTCTGCTCTAGTATTTCTGTCATTTCCTGGATGGGAGAAGTAACATGTAAAATAAAAAGGCAATGGACAAGGTTTGAAATGTCTATTGTGAATGAGAAGGAAACTCAGAAAAATTCCCAGGGAATAGGAGTACTTGACTGAGGACAGTTCAGGAAGAAGAGTCATTAGTACAGATCTAGTCCTTTCCTATCTCTGACCTGCTTTAAGCACAGAGAAGAAAGGCAACAGGACTGACCAACATCTGAGTGTTTGTCCTCTGTTATGGCAGAAGGATTCTGGGAAAAGATGATCAATGGAAATGTAGGAGAGAGGCTGAAGTCAGAACTAGGGATGCTAGCTTATTGGGAAAGAACTCTATTTGTATCAGCAAAGGTGTGTCTAGTGTGGGGCATGGAGTAACCCCGTGAGTGTATACTTAAAGATACAGGAGTCAGAGGAAGGGAGAAAGAGCAAGCTAGAGGTGCTTCTCAGCCTGACACTGCAATAGAGTCCTCCTGGTGTCTGTAAACACTTCAGTCTCCTGGCCTCCAGCCTCTGTGATTAGGCCTAAGCTGATGATGCATCTTTGTCAATAAACTGCCACAGACCTTAGCTTCGACCCTTTCATAAGAAAGCTCATTTTGTTTTGTTTTTGTAACATAGTTTAGCCATTATCTTAAAGAAGTCTCTGGAAAACCATCAGACTTTAAAGAGATGAGCAATATCAACATTTCCATATGCTGAAAAGTATCTTCTCCTCAGAATGATTGACCAAAACAAAACAAAACAAAAAAAACAGTTAGAGGAAAGAGATGCATTGAAAAGTATTGTACAGGGCCCTGTGTGAGCCACGGCCTGGCAAAGGAGGTGTGGCTCAACAGAAATATTTGTGATTTTTGACATAGGAATGGCAATGATTTTTGGTCTATGATCAGAATGGTTAAAACTCATGAATTTTCTGCTTGGATCATTCCTTGGAACTTGACGACCATACAACAAATTGCTACAGACTGTAACTCAAAGAGGCCCTTTTTACTCCACTGTTTTATTGGTTTAAGAGTCTGGACCCTGCTTCTCTGTTCTCTGCTTAACGGTCTCATAAAGAAGAATGGTCCAGGGTTGAGCTTTCATCACAACCTCAGTCAGAGGAAGCTTTGGCTCTGAGCTTCCTAGGATTTCAGCAGAGCTCATCTTCATGTAGACTTATAGCTTCCATTTGCACACAGGCACCAGACCCAGTTCGAGAGTTCACAGCTGAGCAGTCAGGCACATTTAGGGTCATGTCCATTCTGATTAACTCCCATCGGTTGACTGAATTATATCGGTAGGTTACTTCCCCCATGGCCACTGTAGCCTAACCATGAGAATGAGGTTGTGTCACAGGCCCAAGGAAGTGAATTCCTAAGAATGTAGATCGAGGTGCCGGGGTCTTGAGACATCAGGCTGAGTGCAGAACACAGGATGAGAGCACACAAGGAGGAGATGAGTAACCTCTATGACAGACATCTGGAAGTTGGGGAAACTGGGAAGGGATCAGAGTAGCTCAGCGTCTACTGAGAATTGAGACACAGCCAGACCAGTGCTCAATGGAGGTGCATATCTGGTAATGATAAGGTCAACTGGAAGTTAAGACAGAGGTCATCCTCAGGCTGAAGTAGGAGCTGCCATAAGACAGGAACAACGAAGACCAAAGCTGGCACGTCAGAGGCTCACTTCACCTAACTTCACCCAGAACTCTTCAGTTCTACCTATTCCCCCAGCAGACAACATTGCTTTTCTACATTCAACGGCATTGTGGTCTTTTCTCTATCTCTATTCTACCTTCAAGTAACAATACTTAGAAGAGAGACTCAATGTCTTTATTGGTGAAACCTTGAAGGTAACAGGCAGATGAAAGGATCATTTGCATATGCTACCCCCTGATGGAGAATTTTAAGAGTTTTAGGGTAGAGAATACAAGGCTCACTGAGGAGAAATGATCACATCTTTTGCCTTGATTGCTTCCACCCTGCTTATGCTGTTTCTTCCATTTCAGAATTTCAATGAAGTAAAACTGAATGACACAAACTGGATGCAGATCTAACTATATCTATCTGTCTCCTCAACGTTTGCTCTCTTTACAAACAAAAATGTTTCTAAGGTACTGTAGCCGTGCTGGTGATAAATCTAATAAATTTCCTGTACTCACTGGAAGTTTTTTTCTTTCAGGTTATATCCAAGAAGCATGTGTCATCCCTTGCCCATTTGATTGCAAATTAAGTGACTGGTCCAGCTGGGGTTCTTGCAGCTCATCTTGTGGGATTGGAGTGAGGATTCGATCGAAATGGCTAAAAGAAAAGCCTTACAGTGGAGGTCGGCCATGTCCCAAACTGGATCTCAAGAACCAGGTAAAATGAATTAATGAACATACATAAAGCTAAAATCTTCTTGAATTATCATTTCTGTTTAAAAGTCGACTTATTTCCCTACAGAAAGCTCCATAAAGTTGAAAGGGAAACAAGGGCATAGACTAATATAACAGAATAAGAGGCAGAAGTGTTGCCTGATCTTGTATAATGAGAAAATCAACTTGGTACCCTTAACAATATTATATATACAAGATTACATCTAACTGATTTTAGACAGAAGCATAATTTAATATTTTAAAAATATGTACATACTTACATTGTTCAAATAGAAGCCATAAAATTGAGAGATTACCAATTAATTTATAATATATTAATAAGCTCATCCTTAAAATCTCAGAAGTGATGGTCTAGTTTTCTTTTACCTAAGTCTTTATCCTAATTTTCATTGCTGTCAATCTTGCCAATTCTTCTACAACTTTCTAAATCTATTTTGACTATTTCTCTACATGTTTCCCCCCAGAAGTCATACCTATTTTTACAAGTGACATCCTGATGGATACCTTTCCATATTGCTGTCTAATAAAATTGTCATACTAAGCAGTCAGTGATGACTAGAGCATATTTCAGCTTGTTCCAGTGTCTAAACTTTAGCATAAGAATTATAATGAAGTTAGAGTTTATCTACAGCTTCATACAGATAATTAGATTAGGGTTGATAATTTTAAAAATCAATTAAATAGATGGCACACAAGTGAAGCCAGCTAAAAGGTCTTTATCATAAGGGTAGTGATGTATATCTCACATGACTATGTGTATAATTTTATTGGGAATCTTTCAAACAGAATAGATCCACCAGCCTCTGCTACTAATTCTGTTGTGTCCATCTCTTCTTTTCTAACTCCATTTTGATTTTGATAACATATAAGTTGTTGATGGGAAAGGAAATACCATATGAAACTGGCAGACTACTTACTACAAGTTAGGAATCGATGACGAAATATTTAAATTGTAAAATTAGGGGAAATTAATGTGAGTATCTTTTTTGTTCTTAGTTGCAAGACAATGGCCATTTTACCTGCTTGTAAGACGTAAGACTTTTCTAGGAAACAAAGCAAAGGATTGTAAGAAACAGCATTAAGACAGTGATGAAACCTCATAGGTGTAGAAGCTCAATGGACAGAAGCATGAAATAGTATTCATAAAAATGGGAAGGAGCAACCTCAGCAGAAATAAACCTTACAAAGTCATAATGAAACTTTGCAGTGAGGACGGTGACTTCCAGATGAATACTCTCCAAGAACACACTTTGACCATCTCAGGGGAATTTTCCAAGCTTTTACAATGGAAAAGAACTGCTAAGCTCTCATATTTATGAGCATCTTTATTTATTACCACATCTTACTCGGTTTTATCAGCTTCTAATAGATGCTGGGCCTATACAGCGTTAACCATTATTGTTGATATTGTGATTGTGTAAATGGGGAGGATGATGGGTGACCACTAATGTGCAGAAACACATTGATTAAAGGTGACAATAAGAAAGAGTTAGTGACAGAAGTCTGCCTGTTGTGACTCAGAAGAAAATGTACTGTATGACATACTTACCAAAGATACAACACTCATGACCTTAAAAGGCAGCATGAGCTAGAAATTAAATCCAAGTCTGAGGATAATTTAGGTGAATCTGCTAAGTAAAAATTAAGCAAAGAAGGGTTGTCTGCAGGGGATGCTTCTAAGTTTTGAATTCAAAAAGCCAGTTGTAGCCAAACTAGTTGTAGCCAGTTTAGTTTTTTTGGTCATCAGAAATTAACCCTTGATGTTAATGAGTAGGAATAAAATTTATTGTGGAATTTGTTACTATATAAAGAAATTTCAGGTACATGGCCTGCATGTGCAAGTAAAAAGGTAATTCCAATCTATACTTCCTATCCCTTTTAACTTTATTTTATTGCAAATTGACAAATGATAGCTGAATATTGAAATGAAATGATGTTATTTCCTCTGAATATGTGAAGTGGTTAAGTCATTATAGTAGACATCAATCATTTCAGTCATTCTGTGCTAAATAACACTTGTAATTTACTCTCAGCAATTTTGATATGTGCGATAAGCTTTTATGAACAGTGTTAACCATGCTGTGACAGATTTCAGTTAAAGAAAAGTAACTCCTCAGGTAGTTGGTGGCCACCACCCATTTTCCCACCTCCCCCTCCATTATTCATCACTCCGCTCTCTTTCTAATGTGCTTCTTTTAGATCCCAAACCTAAGTGAGAAATGCACTATGTGTCTTTGTGTCTACATATCTTAAATTTTTGGTTTTTTGAGGCTAAGTCTTACTCTGTAGCCCAAGCTACCCTGGAACTCCCTATGTAACTCAGATTGGCCTTGTCCTTTCTGTAATCCCCCTGTTTCATCCTTCTATGTCTTGGAATTATAGGTGTGAGCAACCATACACAGCCAGTGTTTCTTGTTCTGTGTTCTCAATGTCTAGCCACATTTTTGCCATTGACTACACATCTGACTTTTTAAGACTACGTTGTTTCCCTTTGGATATGGACCCCATGTTCTTTCCTTACTAATTGCTGCCAATCATGTAGCTGACTGTAGAACTCAGCAATCAGGAACAGTGCTGCAATGTACATGGAAGTGTAGACATCTCTAACATACTTAAGTCAACTCAACATACAATTACAGAGCCAGATGGATTTCTTAAAACAGTTTTTCTATTTTACAATTCCACAAAAATGTACAAGACTTCTATTTTATCTACACATACTTTGTATCTTCCATACATTTATTGATTGGCTTAAGTAATAAACTCTCATACTCATTCATTAGTCTGTGAATAATAAGGGGAACTCCAACTGGGCAAAGTAAGGTATTTAAAAGAAACTCTCCTAAGACTAATTCCATCTCTAAAGCAAGGCCGCTGATCCTTATCGATTCATTTTGTGGGAAGTTACCTGTGGTGACATCATTAAATATTTTCCCTTGCCTGTAGTTGTGTCTTCTGCATGTGTTGCATGTGGATGTGTGTACATACACATGTGTCTCTATGTGCATATATGTGTGCACGTGTGTGTATGTGTGTGTGTATGTCTTGTGTTGCATATAGATCTTGTTTGGAGGACTCCATACTTTCTTAGTTTATCTAACAAAAATGTAGGCTGTCAAAGACTCTCACTCTTTTGAAAATCATGTCAGCTTTACTGTTTATGTCAGATGTAACCAAATTACATTAGCAAGAGAGGCACAGTTCCTTAGGACTTGGCATGAAGAAAATGCATTGTGTGTCACATTTAATCTAGTACATTGTTCATAAGAATATTGGAAATATTACTGGGTGAATATTAGTGCACTGACATACTCATTCTCCCTCTGTTTTATTTTTGGGGATAGGGTATATGTGAGGGCAGGAGCTTTCTGATCTGAGAAACATCCCAGCTTCTGCTATATGGTTATGAATTGTCAACTTCTAGTCATGAGAGACCTAAATGAAAAGCAGGCTTCCCCATTGATGAGCGGGCGCCTCCCTCAACCTCAGAGAACACATTAGAGTAGTTTCTTATGTACTGATTATTATTTATATCCTCAAAACCATGGGTCCTTCTAGCAGAAAGAAATAATCTCCAAATTGCTTCTCAAGAGGTCTTTCAAGAGTGCCCTGAAGAACTTTGACATTTAGATCCCATTGGAGACCAGCCCCATGATATAAGTGGAAAGGTTGCCATTGTGTACACACTCCCATAAACTCTTCTGACTCCTTCAGTGAAATCAATATTTATAATTCCTCATAAAAGCCTCCCTTTTAAAGCAGAACCTATCAACCCTCTAGCTCTTGTTCTGGAAGCGCCCCAGTGACAGCCATCCTTGAGTAGCTTCTGCTAAGTGTATTTGTGATGCTAAATAGCTCGCCATGCAGCTGTCCCTGAGCTCTTATCTTGGCATAAATACCTTTTACACAGTTTATTGGATTATCAGGTCAGTCGACTGATGCCCTTGACTCTGTTGTGCATAATAAAATAGACAATATATTTTAATTTTTACAGTCTAAATGTGTTGAATGGATTTAAATGCACTTGCACTGTATATTTTTTTCTTTTTTTTTTCTTTTGAAATGACGCTATTAGCAGATTAAATATGAGGGTGGTAAATCCTCACTGGACTTACATTTCCTTTTAAGAGTTCTTTCCATGATTGAAGTCAGAGGTGCTTTAGAAAAACCACGTTTTGTTTATACATCAAAGGCATTTTATTCACCGTTTGAATCCAGATCTTGTAAGAAATTCATTAACTATGCATTTTCGAGATACTCTCTACCTAAACGCATTTTGGAGGATTTTAATGCCCCTGCCTTACTTAGAGGATATGAGTTAAGTATGTGTGTTCTCTAGAAATGATTGCTATTTTAAAGATGTGTCTCCTCCCCAGCGAAAGGTGACCTAAATCTGCAAATGAGAACAATGCTTTTCATTTTTCAAACCAGGGCAATCATGTTTTTAAGCTTCCTTCCTAATGATATGTAAATGTATTTTTACCATGCATGAACACATACCAGACTTGAAGCTGAGAGATGGGTTCTGTGTGATTTGCCTCCACCTCACTCTGTGCTGCTTTATTCTATGAGCAGTGTGTTAACAGGCCCACTGCAGGTAACTGTCACCTCTCTTTGTATTGGTTTGTTTGTTTGTTTGTTGTTTTTGACTGAGAAAAATATGGCTACAACTACTTCATTTAGCCAAATTTGGGTGTCCTCACTCAGGCCCTGATTTAAACCAAATCATTCCTGGCTGCTCAGTTTAGACTGAGTGCTTTGGAAAGATCCCCAGACTGAAGTGGAGAAGGAGGCCTTTCTCCTCAGAGTCCTGATTGCACATCCAGCAGACCCCTCCGTCGGGGGATAGTAATTAGTGGTTGTACCTTTAGTAAGAACTGTGTTCAGTGCGGAACATCACGTGATGGAGAATGAAGGGCTACAGAGGACTTCATCTTTAAGAGTGTTTGGGAGAACATAGCAGGGTTGGTTGGAAACCCAGCATACTTCCTTTCTCTCTTACCCCAAAGCCCAGGCTTTCACTCCAGCCTGGGCCTCTGTGGTAGGCTGTTTGAACTCAGTAATCTTTATGGTGGCCATCTGTCAGAGGAATTGTGTACTTTGAGGGTGTGGCATCACCCTAACTCAGCTAACAGGAAAAGTGGTTTTTCTCTTCAGCTCTTGCCCAGGTGCCATCTCTAAGAAACATTGTTTTGCTTCTCAAGAGATCTCCTTCCCTAACACTTGTGCCCACACATACCCATCTCTTCCCTGTGTGGAAGCCACACCCCTCTGACTTGTGATCAATCATCTTTGAACCTTCATCATTAGGAAGAGGCCCTGGAAACACTCATGAGAAAGCAGTGAGCTTGTACCTGTTGTCCCCTCATCCTGTGGTTACCTTTATTGTAGCCGTTGCTATTGCTCTAATAAAGTGAACCGCCACTCTGTGTGCACTTGAATTCACTTTTACTTGGCTTTTACTAAGGGTGTTAATGATGTACTTCTAGAAATGTCCCGATAGTGCAGTTCCTAAGTCTGGCTTTATGACACTGTAAAATTAGAAGGTGGGAAAATATTGTGAGGTTTGGTTTTATAACTGTGTCATTGTCCCTCCCAAGACTCATATTAGCTCTAACCCCTTCACCGTAAACCGCACTGAAATATTAGATAACAACTTCGTTATGAATGTCCCATCGTCTGTTCACAATTTTTGTGAAATCATTTCTTTAACCAGATATGAAGCAGGAGTTATTGAGCCATTTCTAGAATAATACTGACAAAAAACTACATTTTGGTCTTTCCCAAGTCTTCCATTTAAGTTATCAATGTGGAAGGAAAAGTCCCTCCCATTTCAGTCCTCAAGAACATACAGATCTGAATTAAACTGCAAGTGTGGTTTGTCATACCAAGGTGAGTCTGAAGACAGTGAATCCAAACTGGTGGGCTGCCATGCTTTTTAAACAGAAAAGAAAACCCTAAAAATAAAGGCTTAAGATATAGGTGAAAATATATTTGAAATGATGCACTGCTTCCTTGATGTGTCAGTTGATTATTTTCAAGACTTTTTTTTTTACCCAATTTTTATCCAGAAGGTAAATTTCTGGGTCCTGTATGGGTCCTTGCAGAACAGCTCTTGTCGGGTAGTGACTTGGTTTTAAGAGTCCAGGTAAGTTGTTTGTCTGAGAAACCTGGCTCTGTCTTTTGAAACCCAGAGTCGATTATTTCATAACTCCTATTAATCATGAGCACAAAGAGAACACGCAGTTTGAAGAGTTGCCATAGCAACTGTGTCCCGGGACCCTGTCCTCCGTGCTATGACTCAGTACACTAGAGAGAATCAGGAACGGGATTTCACTGAAAGTGTTTCTCTGTGCTGACTCTTCTGGTCAGGAAGGTTTGTGAATGCTGCCACTGTTGAGCTATTTGCTCCCTGAAAGCCAGAACTGGTGGTAACTTAAACCCTAAGAAGAGCGGCTAGATGACTGACCTAGCTTTTCCTACCTAACTCAAACAAGGAATCACTTGCTCCCCTCGTTCCACACCCAGAGTAAACCAACAAAAGCCTTCCCATCCTAGAGAAGAGACTACATTTTAAAAGAACGTGAGTCACTGAGGTATTTAAAGTGTTAAGACACAGTCAAGTTTGGGCTCAAGTTGAATCATTCTAAGTCCCAGTTTTGTAATTTCTCAGGTAGGGAGCTGATGGCCACTTTTTAAATTTATTAGTATCGAATATAAAATTGAAATATCCATTTCCTGTATTATTGCAATCAATGTATCTATTTATTCTATCTACCTATCTATCTATCATCTATCATCTCTCTATCTATTTGTGTCTATATGTGTGGGCATGTGGGTGCATGCATACATGTATTCATGTACACATGTACACACATGCCACAGCACATATGTGGAGGGCAAAAATCATCTAAGAGAACCATTTTTTTCCATCATATATGTCATTGATTGAATTTGGGCTTATCAGTGAGCACCTTTAATTAAGAAGTCATCTCACCACCTTGGCACATAACAGATGTATGATAAATGTTAGATATGACTATTTCTCCCTGAATGTTAACATGCGATTGTTTCCTCTCAGCTTGCCTTTCAGAGTCAATCTGTGCATGCTGCACTTTCTTTACATCCAGGTATAGGGACATTTCTAGTCAAACAGTTAGGTTGTAAGGACTCCTCTCTGATGTTCAGTAAAGTCATTTTACTTCCTTTCAGAACACACTATTTGGTACTACATATGTTTTTCTTAGTGGAAGAAGGAATGTGACTTTAATTCAGTTAAAACTAATTGTGTGAACTTGCAAATGTTATGATTCGTTTTAAATGATTTAGAGAATTCACAGAAGATAAAGAGACAGGAACGTAATCTGTAAATTTTTTTACAAAGCACACATTGCCACTCGATTACTAGCCAGGGGTAGAAATAACCCATGGACAATTCGAAATGTCACCATGGTCCTTCACGACTGCCTCTCTCTACCAAAGATGGCTGGTTTCCAGGCTGGCGATGCTGTCACCTCAGCGTATATACTTACTCACTTCATACGCCCTTCACACATAATACTTTATTATATTATACATAGTGTATTTTCTTGTTATTAGACAGTTGGCTTGTTTGTAGTTTAGAATTATTGCAGAAAATGCTGCCATGGCCATTCCTGTATGGCTATTTCAGTGCACACAAATCTATGGAAGAAGAGGCTTTCTAAGTGTAGAATATCATGCATTCAACTTCAGGGATAGTGCAACATCCAGTTCTAACAATCATCCTATGCTCATGTTCCCTTTCATGTTCACTCAGCACTTCTTCCTCACAAACAGTTGTCCTCTTCTCTCTTTCTCTAATCTACTTCTATGTCCTGTATTCTGTTATGGACAAAGCAGTTCATGAACTTTCTGCACCACAAATCTGATTATATCTAAATATATCTGGGGTCTTTTATTTCTTTGCTATGAAGTGGCAGCTATAGGATATGTTTTCTCAGACTCACTATGATTTGACCCCAACTCTGTTTATCAGTATAAAGTCATACACTCAAATACCAAAGCCATCATGCTGTGGGAGTTTCAGGATGATAGACTACGGTATTCTGTCTTCCCTGTCAGCCTTCAGCTAGGATTTCTCAGAAAGTCTGAGAGTTTCACATTCTTAGACTGATCAGATAAATCAACTGAATGATTCAAATACAGTATCGTCTTACTGAAAATCTTTTTCCATTTACTTTGCCACAACCAGACATTGTTTAATGATGTTAGATGTTTGGGGTCTATTCTATTGCCCTTTCTGTAGGAAAGACCCATCAAGTTTATTACATTTGCATTAAAATTCTGTTCCACTGTCATTTAAATATAGATTGTTTAAGACAGAATAGAGTTGCTGCCTTATTACCATAAGAGAAGTTTCTTTTGCTTAGTTGACAAGGAAGAGACGTGGTGTTTATTATTAATGCTGAAAACAGGTACGAAATTCATTATAATGTATCCTTCTAAAGGATTTCTCCAAACAGCACACACTGTCCAAAGCCTATCTTCTACTCTGAAACAGAACAATCTTGTCATTGTCATTAGACTGAAGGCAAATTAGTTTGAGCAAAAATGAAAGAAATCAGTGTGGATTGACCTGGCTGTCTGGAACATCCTATATAAACTGTAGACGAGCAGGGAGAAAGTGGCCTAAACCTGTGTGGAAACCATAATACCAGAGTGAAGGAAGTTGCTGTCACTTTTCTCTGCATATATGTAATATATGCTGTTTTGTTTAGAAATGTGACTGAAATTCAACCTCCTCTTCCCCATCTGTTCACCTAGTTTATGCTATTCAACCCACCCATCTTTTTTACTCTTCCCATGAACTTTTCTTGATCTTTCCTTCAATATTATGTCATCATCATTACAAGCTACCACCACCACCACCACCACCACCATCATCACCACCAATCATCAGCATCATCAGCATTAATTAAAATTGTAGTCATATTCTATTAGGCCAGATTCTTCCAGAAGCAGTACCAGAGACAACATTCCATACCAATAATTTTATTTCTCAGATGCTTAGAGAACACCATTAAGGGCATGAACACAAATAGAGCAGAGAAGAGAAAGAAGGGAAAGAAGGGTAAGAAGTATGTTATTGAGCCAGGAACCATGGGGCCACCAACCCTGCAGGTACCTTGTGGAGCCTGAACTACCCATGTCTCCAGCTTACCATACCTGAATGTAGGAGGGCTGCTCCAGCCAAGGTAGCCGAGGGGGAGGAGCGTTGACTGGGACAAAACTTGGTCTTTTGAGATATTTAGGATTGTCTTTTAATAATAAAACATTTACCTGCCTTAAGTGTAAGTTGCTCTGCAGTGGTAGCTTACCTGCTTGTCTGAATTCCTCTGAGGCCAGAAACTCTGGTGTTTAGCACCTCATTATAAAACATCTGGGGATTAAGTAAAGTAGCCTTTGTTCTTATCTCCCCAGGAACTTCAAGAAGGCCCTGCTAGTTAAAAGTCACAGAGAGAAAAGAGGAAACTTTGAAAAGTGATTTTAATCTTTATTTCTAAGTTCTTTTTCTCCGAAAAGTTCTTCTCCCTTACTCTCTTTGTCCTCAGCATTTATCTGTCTTTCACAATACATGATCACATGATAAAAAGTTCACATAAATTCAAATCATAAACTGAATAAGAAGTTTACAACAGAGATGCTTACATGCATATCCATTAAGAAAAATGATCTGGCTAAACAATTGTTGTTTGTCACAAGCTCAATGGGTTCATAGAAAGTAAAAAAAACAAAAAACAAAAAAACCCATAATTTTGACTAAGTTATTCTTGAAATTTTGTAAAGATAAACCCAGTCAGTGTTTTTTCTTCTGTCCTTGCACATACAATAAACCATTAGTTCCCTTTACAGGACCTTTTGTTAATTGTTTTACCACCTCTTGGAATGCATTCTAAGCTGTAGATACATCCTTTCTATCCCAGAAGCAATTAACTGGTGACTCTTAAAGACTGGCAGAGTTCTCACAGCAGTTTTAATATCAGAGAGGGCTTTAACAACAGTCCTATTATAAAGGGCTTAATTATTACTAGTACAATTTTAGAAATTCTTATAGAGTCATTATTAACAATTAGGAAGCAATCGATTTGTCTATATAACATCTCTACAAGGCAGTACATCTATGTTCTCCAAAAATCTGCTCAAAAGGGTGGGTGCTAATGCCTAGTGATTATTATATATATTTAATAGTAACAGAAAAGGCATATCAGCTGCAAGAAGGAGGGATGAAGTCTCTATGGAACCTTGCCTCACAGAGCTCACTCATCATAAGCCATGCAAAAACAGTGGATCACCTCCAGGAAGGCCACCTACCAGCCTCAGCCTATCCTGGATGGCTCCTGATACCCAAAAAGCCCGGAAGCTTGCAAATTTGATGATTTTTTTTTCCCTATTTGAAGGACAATCAAGTCAATGATTCCAAGCTGAACATAAGTCGTCTCCCTCTGTCCAGGTTAAAGCCCTTAAGCTCAGGCATCGGCATCGAGGTGCCGGGTGGTGGACTGTGACCAGAGCAGAGTGAAAAGTTTCTGGTCAGATTATCACTATGTGATAAGGACAGAAACACTGAAGTGACTGAGCTCATTTCTTAGTTAGAGATAATGATTTGTCTGTTATATCAAAGCACAAGTGTCCCTCTTTCCCACCAAGAATAGGCTCCACTGTGGCTGATTTGGAGTAAAGTAGTGTCAGGAGCACTTGCTGCTTAGTCACATGTGGTACCCAAATGCTGACTCTTTGTCCTTGGTTAATGCTAAATCTGGAAAAAGGGAAAGAGTAAATCTAGATGCAGAGGCCAAATCCTACCCAGTTCTGGAGGACAGAGAGGGCATTCAAAGTGCGTGGACCTACCTGCCAAGCTTTTCATTCATTCACTTCACCATATATTTAATCTTTTCTGTCTTTGCTACCAAGTGTAGCTTCATTCACATAACAGTAAGTGTAAGCACGCAGTGGCATTGCTTGTGAGCCATTCAGTGTTCTCCTGTGAAAAAATCTCTGGATAAAGTAAATCCCCAGGTGGACTGGCTTTGGGACAATAAACAGCTTAAGTGGTCATGGAACCTCAAAATATCAATTGCTGACTTCTTCACTGTGTCTTAACATGAGCTTGTCTTGGGTGTGTATCCCACCCCAGGCCCATACGAATTAAATCAGAATTTCCGGGGATAGGATCCAACTGTCGATATTTGCTTAATTTCCAGTGAGTCTGGTGTGCACTCAGGTCTAAGAATTGCTATGTAAGGCAAACCCATCATCTGGTAAATGAGGTAGCCAGGGCTCACAGAAGTGGCATGACATCTAATTACTGAGTAGAATAGGGGTCCTGACTTACAGCCTATTGTTCTTCCCTTCTTGAACATCCCTTCCATCCAAATGAACATTGCTACAATAAGAATCACCACGTTCACCGGACTCTCATAGCAAGCAAGGGAGGAGCATCCGGATTTCATCCTGAAGCACTTCACCCTGACCTTCATTCTGCTTGTACCACCAAGACTGAGTGGCCTGGGCCACAAACAGGCACCTTTCAGGAAAGCATTTCACCGAGCTGAATGATGTCTCCTAACAGTTGTCTGACCCTCAGATATGGAGGAACATACCTGTATAAATACATGCCACTCTGTATGCAGAAAAGTAAACATGCCACCTCTAATGGCCTCGTGGTTTTGGTTACAAAATGGAGGTGAAAAATTAAGGAATATTTTTTTTATTGGAATACTAATGTTAGAAAAAACTAAAATAAAGGTCAACACATTTTCCTTTGCATCTTTAACAAATACTGCATTATGCTCATGGTGTATAATTAGAGATGTTAGAAATGGACAGGTGGAAGTGTTATTTAGGAAAATATAATAATGGAAGTGAATAATGCGTGCATTTATTCCACTCCAACACATATCTCAATCATCTTCCAAAAAGAAAATGCTTGCTGTGGCTACAATTTTTTAATGTTCCTGTCTAGAGTTGGTGTGTCTGTTGTTTTTTATTTTATGTATATAAATACACTGTCGCTGTCTTCAAACACACCTGAAGAGGTCCTTAGACCCCCATTACAGATGGTTGTGAGCCACCATGTGGTTGCTGGGAATTAAACTCAGGACCTCTGGAAAAGCAGCCAGTGCTCTTAACCACTGAGCCATCTCTCCAGCCCCATGTCTGTTACTTGTTTTGTTGTTTTATTTATTTTTTTAATGTGTGGTAATGTAAACAAATAGTAGAGGAAAACCACACACATCACGGGGGAAAATAGGAAAAGAGAAAGTAATGACCCACCACAACACCTTTAGAGGGCACCATCCTAAATCCCTTAGCCCCGCTTTCCACTAGGTTTCCCCTCTTTAGATTTATGATCCTTCCCAGTAGTACCATGATAGGGACCACACAGCTTTGGGGGATGTTTAAGATAAAAGACTACCGTAGTGTGAATGAGAACTTTCAGTGGTAGTACGTTTCTGATGGATACTAGCAGTTCTCAACAAGAGAATAAAGGAGAACTCAAATAAATTAAAAGGTTTGGCAGGAAGCTTGCAGTGTATTTGTGCCATCATTTATACATTTATACATTTATACATTTATACATCTTTCAGTGACTAGTCACAGGAGCAGAAGGCACATTGAGAAACAACTGAAAAGGCTCCCATACACTCTTCAGTCTCCTCTCTTTGGATGTCTAATCTACGAGTGAGATTTATCAAATTAACATTTTGGACATATTGAGGTGGAAAATTAAGTGATATTTTATTAAAATATCAACATTAATAAAAACAGCTAAAACTTTCCTCTGCTGACATGTTTTCTTGCCGAGAACTCTTCCCTGACACCTTTTAGAACCTGTACCTTTTGGTGCAGAAAGAGCCCGATGCCATTTTGCAGTGTATTTGGTGCAAATGGCCCGCCAGTGCCTCACTCCTAAGATAAACGGCAGACACCCAAACCAGAATGAGCAGCGTAATCACACACCATCTTACCTCTCCTTTTTGCCTGCCCTCAGTGAGAAGGAAACCACAGTAAAAATTGTTCCTGTAACTAGATTTTGTAGACTTAGCTCTCGATACAGAATTGTTTAAGACGTTAAAGAGCTCCTGCGGTTGGACACTGAGACAGTGGAACTAAATACAGAATGAAAGTTAGAAGTGCCTGCAAAGATCAGGCACTTAAAGGCTGATTTAGTGTGTGTAGTCTCAGTGCATATTTGAGATGTTTCATTGTACAAATGCCTGCTGTCTACACCCAGCCTCCAATGCCAAGGCTGTAAGAAGCAGGTGTTTTAACTTCTAATTCTATTTTAGTTTGCTAAGGACAGGGCACTCACAAATGCATCACTGAGTTTTACTGGATGTTTTTGAGACTTTTGTCAAAACGTAGGATTCGGCAGCTTTGTGTGTTTGTCTCTGGGCCTTCTATTATGTGTCATTGATCTGTACGTCCACTTTTGTGTCAAAACCAAAATAGCGTTTGTCACTATGGCTCTGAAGTACAATTTGAGCTCAAATAATGTGATGCTTCTGACTGTGTTCTTTCTGCTTATAATTGCCTTTGCTGTCTGTCAGGGTCTTTTTTGTTTCCATATGAATCTTAAGATTGTTTTCTCCAGTTCTATAAAGAATGCTGCTGGAATTTTGGTGAAGTTTGCATTGCATCCATGGTTTGATTTTTACCAAACCACCATTTCCATAACAGTAAATCTTCTAATCCAGAAGTGTGGGAAACATTGTATTAAAGAAGACAAACCAGACTTAGAGGAATAATATGTGTATTGTCCCTCATACATGGACTTTAGACTCTAGCTGTTAATATATATACCCAGGTAAGAATAAATATGGGCGAAGTACAGAAGAGTCTAAGGAGTCAGTAAAACTGGGAAGGGAGAGGCTTTAAGATTGGAGGAAGACAGCAGAACAAAGTGGAAATACTGGGGAGAGAAGCTGATCAGTTGATCAAGGCAAACACACAGAGTAAAGAAGGTAGAATCAGTGAAGGTATTATAAAAATGAAACCCATCCCCATAGAAACTATTAAAGTAATAAATATAAAATACAAAGTTCATGTTACCTCCTAATGATAGAAAGAGTAAAGAAGAAGATATTTTAGAAGTAAATGAAATTTTTTTGTCAGACTGTTCCTTTGACATATTGAAATTATTATTATTTTTCTTTTGCTGTGAGTGAATTATATGACATTTGGGAAGAGACTTTGCATGTGTGTTTTGATGTGTTATAACCACATCCTATGTCAGCCTTGTGTTTACAGTCCTTGAGGCTTCCCATGGTGGTTTCATTGCTCTATGTACAGCAGCCAGACCTAGGAGCTACAAATGTAGAATCTAGCCCTAGGGAAGAGAAGAAGAAGAAGAAGAATGTTTCCCACCCATCCATGGGATATATTTGCATGGCTTGGTTTGTCCCACTCTTAACTTTTTTGGTGAAAAAATATACTGAACCTTTTTTTGTTCCACTGACTTGGCAACTGTATACATTTCCACCTTTTAATGAATACTGGTTCTCCTATAGCTGACTGAAGGTATATGTAAGTAGGCTGGAAGAAGTGGAAGGTTTGATAAGTTCAAGGAAGCCTTGCAAACTGGATCAGTAGGTGAGTTTCTACTGACCTGAATCTTTCTAGATTCTTTAGCTTTAGGAAGATAAAGCTCCATTGACTAGAGCATTGCAGTCAAAGAGTCCCATGTTCAGGAAACCAAATCAGAGAGCTGACTTGTAAAAGATTGGAAAGTAGCTGAGGTGGTCATTTAACTCCAAATAAAGAGAGTGGAACTTATGAGAATAGAAGGAACTTGGTGAGGTAGGAATGAGATGTCAGCCACCTCACATGAATTATTGCCTGTCCTTTGGAACAGCACATTATTCAGAAATGCTGAAATCTGTTCAGGCTCATTACTTAATTAAAAGCAAGTTATGGGAATTTTCAATCTATATATAATTTATATCATTTCCAAGTCACATATTTCCCATAAGTTCATTGGCTCTAATCATCAAAAAGGTATTGCTATACCTAGGTACAGTCACATTCTTTTCCTTCTTTTCTCCAGCAGATGTTACAAAAGAAGCTGTCACAGCGGCAGCAATTGATATATGAAAGTATAAAAGTTGGCATGGAAAGATTAATTTTCTGTACTTAATGCCCTTGATTCTTGGAAACTTTGCTCTTCTTTCACAGTGAGGCCCAGGGCTTCACTGTCTGGGAGGTTGTGGGCCAAGGGTAATCCTCTGCTCTGTTTTAAGATGAACCAAAGTGGACCCATTGTTGCCCTAATGAGTTTGTAAGAGTCGCTCTTTGATGAGATAGCGGCTCTTTCTTTTGAATGACTACTATGTGGAAGTAAGAAGAAGCAGTTTTATCAACGTGGAAAACTTATCACCATTAGGGTGAGCACAGCATAAAATATATATACCAGATGTTTCAAATGCCTAAATTTGGAAGAAAACACACAATTAATTTACATTTTAGTACTAAGAACAAATTTTAATTTATTCTGATTAACTACTTTATAGCCCATCCAGAAGAACATTTGAAGGAGTTATGGAAAAGCTATAAAAAGAGTTATAACCAAAAGATGTCATTTAGTTGGCACAGGAACAAGAGGGATAATTTTATGCCCAATGCCCACATCTCTCCACAGAGTTCAAGTTTCACTTGCCTGGAACCTTTGATTGAATTACAAACCTGGAATCAATATGATGAGAAGCAGATTAACTCACTTAATTACAGGTTGTGCCAAGGTTTAATACCTCTGCAGACCAGGTAAATTGTTCTAATGTATGCTGCAGACTTCCCTCTTAACTGCCGTCAAGTTGATGAGAAAAACATGAACAGATTTCTTGACAAGAATTATTGTAAAGGGTACTGCCTCTAGTGAAAACTGATGGTTCCAGCTCAAAACTTTCCTGTGGATGTGACATGTTTGCAATTCTGAGTGGTGCTGAGAAAAAAAGTAGGTGTCTCATAATGCCTGACGTGTAATCAATAGGCAGTACAATGCATTGTTCTTGTTATCCCAGTGCTACTACCAAGGCTTGAGAAGGTCTTGGTAACCCTGTATATGACAAACCTTCTACATGCCCGGATCTCACAGACGAGGGGAGAGAGCTGAGCTACAGAGTGGGTTATTTGAAGCAGTCAGTGTTTGCTGTTTTAATGTTGATGTTTTTAATTTGTTATCAAACCTTTCAGATTAGGAATAAAAATTGAGTTCCTAATTTGTTTTTTAAAATATCAAAATGTCTGATAAATTTGAATCTGAAAATGCCTGTTCTCTTCAAACAGCATATAACAATACAGTGTCGCAGTAATTTCCAACCCCAATAATCCTGTATAAAAACCACACAATCTTGCTATTATAAGCTATATGCCTAGATTGGGCGGATCTAGCACCATCTTAATTTATTTTCCAGCTAAGAGACCCTTTGTTCCTTGCAGTTTTTCCTGGCCACATGGTTCTGCTCCATATTGGCTTCCACCTCTTTCTCAGTCCTCCCTTTCTCTTCTCCTTTCCCTCTTCTCTCTTTCCCCCACCTGCCCCCACTCTCTAAGATCTCCAGTTTTACCTTTCCCTTCCACTGCCCCATCATAGGCTCTAGTCTTTCTTTGACCAGTTAGAATGGGGAGAAGTTTCACTTGAAATCACCAGTATGTGATCCTGGGTAGGGCAGCCCCTCCTTAGGAAGCAGAATTAACATCAGAGTGCACAGGGCACCAGGGTACCAGGGTACCAGGGCAACCCATAACAACACCGTGACCATCTTTCTTTATTCTTACTGCTATCAAGGCCCCTAAGATCTGTTCTAATTTATTGTTTAATTCTCTCTCTCTCTGTCTCTCTGTCTCTCTGTCTCTCTGTCTCTCTGTCTCTCTCTCTGTCTCTCTCTCTCTTTCCCTGTCTCTGCCTCTGTCTCTCTGTCTTTCTGTCTCTCTGTCTGTCTCTCTCTCTGTCTCTCTCTCTTTCTCTGTCTCCCTCTCACACACATGCACATGCACACACATCTATATGTTAGTATGTGTGCATTCATGCATGTGTACGTGTGTGTGTGTGTGTGTATACACATGTTCACATACTGTGACAGAGGCTTGTGATATCAGAGGAAGGTTTTCTGCTTTGAAACTTGAGTGAGATGATTTTATGCATCTGTAGCAAATGTCTAGAATCTGCAGATGCTCAGGTCCCAGGTGCTTGATTTAGTACTTGCCCTCCTAACCATATGGAAATGCTGTGTTTCATGGTTCTTAGAAGCTCCTCATATACAGTAATTGTTTGTCTTCATGTCATTGTGAGGGTCATGGAATTCTTAGTCCAAGCATCAACAGGCAGGCTGGTCTTTTTTTTCCACGTGGAGAGGTTTAATGAAAGGACTAGACAAGGGAGAGGGATGAGAGAGAGAAGAGTAGGAGGGGAGAGGAGAGGAGTAGAGGCCAGCCATGAGCATGTGGAGAGAAGGTGGGAGGGTAATGGGGTGAGAAGAGACAAAGGGGAAGAAGGGAAGAGCAAGAGCAGGCTGGTCTTTAGTATATGTGACAAGAGGAGACACGTCAAATAGAAAATGGCTTTTTATGTTTCTATAATTAATTTATAAGCAAAACTAAAAGTAGTCATATAAAATGCATGATTTTTCTTTCTGCTTTGACGGATAGATGTTTGTCACAACCCTTGGAGAGCTAAATTGAAATTTGGAACTGATGAAATTCTGGGGCAGAATATGGTACAATGGCACATTGTGAGTCTTCCACTCTGTTTTCCGAACACTATGCTGTCCTAGATACCCTAGTCTTCTTGTACAAGCTTTATGTACAACAAACATCAGGCATGCTTACACCTGTGCCTTAGCTGAACTCACTTGACTAGGAGCAGGGCTGCCCCCAGCTAGGAGGATCTAAGAGGAAAAGCTCACACAAGCTAACGTAGCAGCCCAAACCCATTTGGCAGATAACTTCTTGGGTTCAGGGTTCAGAGCAGTGATCTGTAGGAGTCAGGAAGTGGCTTTCTCAGGATGCTGCAGGTTCTCCGAATTGAGCAGGAGAAGGAGTGCAAGAAAGGCAGCGAGCCGGGGGCAGCTTCACTGGTTCGTGCTGCTGCTGTCTATGGCATTAATCAAATGAAACAAATGCTTCTCAAAGTTGTTTCTGTAGTCTTAACATGAGAGACAAGACCAACGTGGAGTGATTCATAGACACAGAGAGGACTTAGTTCTTAACAGAGGCTCTTGGTTTGATGAACTCAGGCCGCGTGAGCTAGAAGTGCCACTCTGAGGGGCAAGAGGATCAGCCTCCTTCTGCTCCTCTCCCCCAATGCTGTGTTTACGGTACTTCCTGTCTGTTCCTGCCTGCTAATTGCTCATCTTTATTCCGAGTGTGAAACATGTAGAGCCCTTATTAAATTATTCCAGTTGAAATGGGATAAAAATTAGAAAAATTTCACTTAAAAATCATTTAGGAAAGGGCATTCACATCAACGGTTATCTGGACTGAAGAGAAAGCTCAGCAGCTAAGATAACAGGCTATTCCTGCAGAGGA
This sequence comes from Rattus rattus, assembly GCF_011064425.1. Taxonomy (NCBI): domain Eukaryota; kingdom Metazoa; phylum Chordata; class Mammalia; order Rodentia; family Muridae; genus Rattus; species Rattus rattus. The sequence goes on along the minus strand of NC_046163.1, from coordinate 5,682,255 downwards.
CTGAAGGTCGGTTCTCAGTATCCATTCTCTGGCTACTCTCAAGTCCCTGTAACTTCAGCTCCAAGGAGCCTGGGGCTCTCTTCTCTCCGTCTTTGTATCCCCACACATTAGAATACACACATGCGCGGGTGCACGCACACACACAAACATACAAAAAATTAAAATATTTAAAACCAGTGATTCTCAAACATTTAAAATCCTTTATACCTCAACCCAAACTCTATCCAAAAGAACTTCTGTTTATGTGGCCTGCATCTCTCTGTGTTTGCTATAGCCAAAATTTAAGGAGAAGAATTGAAAAATACATTGTAAGTTCATCTTAAATAATAAAAATCCCCACAACCTGCTACACTATATTAACGCAGGTTTTCCAAAAAGCAAAACAAAACAAAACCAAAAAAGAAAAAAACATGTTCACAGACATGGAGTAGCTTTTGTTATGTGATATGTTTTTGTATTTTGGAACATTTCTTTAACTATGGAAGATAACTATAGCCTTATATGTTCTTCTAATTGTAGTAATTTAGAATAGGCTGGTTTAATGAAATATTTGAAGAAGCTGTATATATACATGCATATAGAGAGAGTATACATATATTTATATAGAAAACATTTGTGTGTATATATATTGTTATCTTCCATATATATATATATATATATATATTATCTGCTAGGCTATAAGGGATTTTAGGTAAATGAGTAATTCACTCATTTTTTTAATACCATGCATTGATCTTTTAGAAAATATTTGACCATTGGCATACGTTAAAGGTTAACATCTTGTTCTTTAACATCATCAATGAACTTAGAAAAATCTAAGGTCTGGGAGGTTTCTGGAATGATGGAGGTTGAAGAAAGTTTTCCTAAAGTCTAATTGTCACTTAAATGTTGTCATTGTAAATGAGTACCAGTACCTCTTTCCTTCATTCATTATCTTGGAAGGCATCTGCAAAATATAGAAGAGGATGCAGCCTTAGTGTGCTTGCAAACATGGCCTCACGTGACAGTGCTATCCCAGAACCACAGAAGCCTGTGAGTGCCCTCTCAATCCCATCCTACGGTGCCTTTTCTTAGGAAAGTCATGGGGCTTCATTGTGCACCTGAAGTCTTCTGTGCTCATTTCAGAATCAGCTGTATAGCTATTATAAAGATACATAATTGAGTTTTCAGTGGCAAAATCTACAATGACTACCTGTGCTCTTTGGTGCCATTTTTGATTAATTTTAGGGACCTGCAGTTTGTCCTTAAGGGCTCTTTTTTATTAAGATGCATTTATTTTATATAAACAGCCTTTCTTGCTTTTGCATTATGGTTACTAATGCTATGGGTTTCAAAAAAATGGGGGAGGGGAATAGTATTTTGGAATCCCTTAAACGGTCTCAGTCACCTGTAGGTGTCTACAAACCACACTTAGAAAATAAGTCTCCTCTAAGCAGAAGGGTGAATAGAGATGCTCTGTCAGAGGAAGGCTCTGGGTGAAAATAGAGGAAGAACAATTTCACTTTCCTCCCAAATGTCTACTCAAAGACCAGGAATCTGTTATCTGTTATTGGGAGTTAATGGTGGGTGATACGGTCTTGGAAAGGGAGAATCTTTCTTTGTTGAATATGTGGTCACTGATAGGCTTCCCATGACAAAGTGGATGAGCCCACATTCATCCACACATGAGCATACAAATTGGACTCTGCGAGTTAACAGAACCAAGCTGGTATTAATGAGGTTGGGAGAATCTGGATGGTTTTAAAGATTGGCCTTTGAGGGGTGGATCTGAGGCTGTTTCATTGTATACATGTATGCAGTTCTCAAGAACAAAGAAAAGTTAACATGAAAATAGAGTTCTGATATTTCTATTTACAAGAAATATTGGTCTATAATTTTCTGGGATTTTGCAAAAACTTTGTCTGGTTTTAGAAGAATAGAAACAAAGAGTTTGGCAATGTTCCTCGAGTTTCTATTTTATGGATTACTTGAGGAGTATTGTCACAAGTTCTTCTTTGAAGATCTAATAGAATTCTGAATTCAATTCATCACTCTAATTTTATCATTTAGATCATCTCTATATTTTTATTTTGTGAAACTAGCTAAAGGTCTGTCACTCTCACTAATTATTTCAAAGGAGCAGCTCTTATTTGGGTGTCTATATTTTGTTTTCTTTTCAGCCATGAGTTTGTTTCTTCACACTTATTCTTTTAGTTACTTTTCCTTGTTTTCCTAAAGGCTTCAAGTATGCCATGAAGTTATCAATATGTGATGGTTTTGCCATTTTTTTTTACTTAGGTATTTAGTCCTATGGACTTTTCTCTGGGATTGCTCTCATTGTATCTCACAGATTTTGGTATGTTGCATTTTCATTTTCATTCAATTCTACATAGATTTACATTGCCAGTTTTTGAGTTCTCTCTTGACCCAACTTAATGTAATAGTCTGTGATTTTTTTAATCCAGACTATTGGTTTGTATCTTTTTTACTTGCAGATATTTGTGATTTTTCTGCTACTTTATCACTGGTATCAAGCTTTAACATATGTGGTCAGATCAATGCAGGATATAATTTCAAGTTTCCTATATGTGTTAAAACTTCCTTTGTGACCTAATATATAGTCGTTTGGGGGAAATATTGAATGAGCTTCTGAGAATAAAGTATATTGTTGAGTGTTTGGATTGAATGATCTGTAGATGTCTACTGGGTCCATTCGATTTATGATATTATTTAACTCCAGAGTTTCTCCATTTTTTTGTCTAGTCCCTAGCTATTGATAAGAGTGGAATACTGAAGTTACCTATTATCACTCTGTTAGGAACAAAATGTAATTTTTAAATCTAATAGTGTTTTCGTTATGAAATTGGGTGACCTGTACTTCATGTAAAGATCCAGAATGTAATATTTTCCTGATGTATTGCTTTTTCTTTAATGAATATGTAGTTTGCCTCCATGTCTTTTCTGACTAGTTTTTGTTTGAAGTCTGTTTTGTTACATATTAGAATAACCGATTACTTGCTTCTGAGTTTCGTTTGCTTTGAATGCCTTCTTCTACACTTTTACTCTAAAGTGGTATCTATCCTTGATGGTGAGTTATGTTTCCCAAGGAACCCAGAAAGATGGATCCTGATTTTTAATCCAGTCTATCAGTTAATATCTTTGAAGGGTTGAGACTGCTCATGTTGGGAACTCTCGTTGAAGAATGTTCAGTATTTATTTTGTGGTTTTGGTAATGTTGTCCTAGAGTTCTTTTGGTTAATTGTTTTGCGATAGTTTATTCCTTATGTCTTCTTGGATTTGATTAATCTTCCCTTCACACTGAAATATTCCTTCTATTATCCTCTGTAGAGCTGGCCTGGTGGACATAATAGAGTTTTTTTTAAATAAGCCTTCACATACACACACACACACACACACACACACACACACACACACACACTTTCTTTGTTGGACAAACTTTATCCTAACAGATGCTATAGATCATTCTCACTGAAGTTTAAATTCAACATTTAGTGAGTCATTCTGTTTCCTGTATATAAACACAACCCTTCAGTTACATCTCAACTTTCTATTTTGCTTTGTGATTTTTTTTCTAGTCATCTCATCTTTTCCCTCCAATTCATTTTGCCTTTGTTTTGTTCCTCTTCATTTTTAGTCATTAGACTTTGGGAATTCAGATTTAGTTTAATTTTCACTGTTGAAATCTGAATTCCTGTGTCTTTCTTTTTTAAAAAAAAATCTATGGTACTCTCTGTTCCATCTCCCCAAATTAAAAATTTTCCATGTGAATTCTGTCAGAAGTGGGAGGTAGCTATTTCTAAAGAAGTAGATTCCTTCACGTTTCCACTTGCTTTGTGTTACATTAATCCAGGGCATTACATTATACAGACACCAATAGATTTTTTAAAAAGTAAATATTTTTACAATATTTAAATTACCTTTTAAAAATTTTTTATTAGATATATTTTTACATACAGTTTAAATGTTATTCCCTTCCTGGTTTCCTGTCCATAACCCCCCACCGCCTCCCCCCCTCCCCCATACGGGTAATCCCCTATACATCCCCCTTTCTGCCCCCCCATATTCCCCTGCACTAGGGGTCTAATCTTGGTAGGACCAAGGGCTTTCCCTTCCACTGGTGCCCCAACAAGGCTATTCTCTGGTACATATGCAGTTGGAGCCCTGGGTCAGTCCATGTATAGTCTTTCAGTAGTAGTTTAGTCCCTGAAAGCTCTGGTTGGTTGGCACTGTTGTTCTTATGGGGTTGCAAGCTCCTTCAACTCTTTCAATACTTCCTCTAATTCCTCCCTAGGGGGTCCTGTTCTCAGTTCAGTGGTTTGCTGCTAACATTGATCTCTGTATTGGATATGCTCTGGATGTGTCTCTCAGGAAAGATCTATAACCAGTCCCTTTCAGCATGCACTTTTTAGCTTCATCAGTCTTATCTAGTTTTGGAGGCTGTATATATATGGGCCACATATGGGATAGGCTCTGAAAAGCCCTTCATGAGTTTCTCAATTGTGATTTTAGTGGCAGAGTTACAAAGGCCTAGTCTTATGGTCTTAAATTTTTAATCATATAGATATTAACTAACTGAATCCTAACCTAGATTAAACTCAGAATCCCAACAACTTCATCAACGATGGTGAGGAAAGCATTTACATAATCAGAAAAGGCTGCAGACAAGATCATTTCCAAAAGCCTATTGCATACTAGCAGTCTTTTATAAATGATAGACAGTATTCTAAGGTTAGTGGATTGTAAATTACTTATATACTACTTTACTCACTACTGTGGGATCATTCTACCCAATCATGAGTTCTGGAATTGTGGTTTGTTTTCCAGGCAGTCCAAAATAAGTGAGTTTTCACTGAACGGCTAGTGTCATCTAGGTTTGGGAATAAAGGCCTGAGCTCTCCTGTCATGTTTCCACCCAGCAGTCACACCAATAATTTGATTAGTATATGCTTAGGAACAGACTTAGTGTTAAGTTTTTGTGTTTCCCACTTTCAGCATATTTTCATAATGCCTTTCAATATCTAGAAAAATCACAGCATATGTTAGACCACCATGATAAACTCTACAAAGAATATATATATATATATATACATTCTAAACATACTTACATACTTCCATCAGAATTTTAAGTTACAGCTATCATTTCAATATTTGTTCACTGATATTGTGACATTGTGGAGAACTTATTTTCATTTACAATATATTATGCCACTTTGTAATTTAACCTAAGACATTTATCAAGGTACCAATGTAGTTCTCATCAAATTCTACAATTCAATTTTTAAAATGAGCTGAACATATTAGATTATTTTATTAAATTTACATGTAAAGTGTTCTGCAGTTTGAGCAATTACATTGAAGTTCTGTCTTTATTGAAAAAAAGATGAGAATTTTCACTTTTGATTAAGCTAAATTGCATGTTTCAAGAACCTCCCAATTAATTATAATTCAAATAGAGATTTTTCATTAGTGTTCTGAAGAGGCTAAATTTAAGTACATTAATAATTAACCAGATTAAAAGTTTAACCATGGGAAAGACCAAAGAAAGTCTCTGGATGGTTTTTAAAAGAAAACTTTATAAGTGCTTTAAAAATCAGCCAGAATTTTAAAGTAATTAAAATGATTATATGCTGAGTTTTGAAGGTTTGTGACTTGGTCAAAAATTATACTTAAAGCACATCAGTTTTAGGAAGTGGGGTTCTGTAGAAATTTAGTGAGCTATGAGCATAGAATGCCAGGAATGGGGTCAGTACCTCACAGAGTAATAGAAGTTCACAGAAAAGGTCACCTTTCTGTCCCTTTTGTCACATGTGAGGACACACATTGAGCCTTGAAGCTGGCTTGAAGATGTAGCACAGAAAATCACTGTCATTACCAGATCTGGGCTATCTGGCATTTTGGTCTTGGCTTCTTACTCTTCAGAATTCCTGCATTTAAACTCCTAATGTGCCATAACTCACTCAGTCTGGAATATGTTTCTATAGTAACATAAATAGGCATGTACGCACAACTCTGAATTTTACTTCCCACCAAGCCTTTCCAAGCTCACAGAGAAATGTCAACTTTCAATGTTCCACTTTCATATCTTTGACAGTCCCAAGGATTTGTCCTGCCATTAGATAAGGTTATAAGCTAGACATTTTCTAAGCTGAATTATTATGGCTAACATCTTCTCTAATATTGCTCATAGAAAACTGTCATCTAATTTTTTTAAATAAAAAAATATTCTTAAAATTTAGGATTACTAACCTGATTCAACAAAGGAGCAGAAAGGAAATATTTTATGTCTTGCCACTTAACTTGCTGTCATGACTTACATAGTTCTGTTGCTGTGCTGCAAAAGCAGGTGTTAACTATGAGTTATATTCATGGGCATGGCCCTGTTCCAATAAAACTTTATTTGTAAAACAAACAATAGTCTGGATTGGTTTGGGTGCTACATTTTACCTTACCACTCCACCGGATCCTTCTAGACCTTTTTTGCATTAAATGTGTCTCAGCAGTGACTCAAGGAATGGCCATTCAGAGCCTGCCCCACATGTGGCCCATATACATACAGTCACCAAAACTAGTTAAGATTGATGAAGCTAAAAATGCATGCTGAAAGGGACTGGATATAGATCTCTCCTGAGACACATATCCAGAGCATGTCCAATACAGAGGTCAATGCTAGCAGCCAACCACTGAACTGAGAACAAGACCCACTTGGGTAGAATTAGAGGAAGTATTGAAAGAGTTGAAGGAGCTTGCAACCCCATAAAAACAACAATGCCAACCAACCAGAGCTTCCAGGGATTAAATCATTACCGAAAGACTATACATGGACTGACCCAGGGCTCCAACTGCATATGTAGCAGAGAATAGCCTTGTTGGAGCAACAGGGGATGGGGAAACCCTTGGTCCTGCCAAGCTTGGACCCCCAGTGCAGGGGAATATGGGGGGCTGGAGGGGGATGTATGGGGGGAATACCTGTATGGTATGGGAGGAGAGGGGATGGGGTTTATAGACAGGAAACCGGGAAGGGGAATAACATTTAAAATGTATGTGAAGAAATATATCTAATAATTTTTTTTTTAAAAAAGTGTCTCAGGCATGATGCCTGGGAACCTGAATATCCTGGTTCCTTTAGAGTCCTGGAAACAATATTCTGTGAGATCATTAGTTCATCCAGCCATTTTTTTGGCTGCTGACCCCAATAGTTATTATTTAGGCCAACCTCTCATCTATATTTGGTACATTAACTCAGAACATGGTATTATTAAGCACAGAGGGAATTGCTTATATTTACATCTCCATATTGTGAAATCATCATGGCTACCGTGGAATTTATTGTTTTCATAAACTAATACGAACCATGGGCTTCAAAGAAGGAAGGATATGGTATCTTGTGTTCTCTAAATATGTCTGCTCACAGAATCTCTATTGAGTCATCACATGTGCTACATTAGAAACAGTTTGAAACACATTCACATGGATAGTACTTGGTCTTGGGGTTCCGAAACATTTTTAAAGACGACTAGCTCTATGAAAACTGCTGTTCCAGCAGAAAGGCCCAGCAGCCACCAAGGGGTCACCGCAGTTTGCCTCGGGTAGTAGTTCAGCTTAGTAAGATTATTACTTTTCTCTTTTCAATTTATACACAATTTAAACCAAACTTTCTGCTGTCATTGTATCCCAACTCCTCAGCTTTTACTGGAGCAAACAAAAGAACAGATTCAGTAAGAGAAGGGCAGGAAACGGTGGCAGCTTAGATGTAGAGGATTGACTTTCAATGTTTGTACATCACCACCACGCATGTTGCTATTTGAGAAAACATATTGATGACCGGAAAAGACTGATTGTTACTAGAAAAGACTGATTGTTTATCACACTAGGCAGCTATCAGTCATCAAAAACACCGGTTATTCTGGAGACTCTCATTGACACAGTATTATTGAAACTTCAAGATAATTAATAGGCTATCTGTAGACATTGTTTGTTTTAATTCTGCCATCAACTTGAAGTAGGAGCTACTATCACGCACTACTTTTAAAAGGTGACCAAAGTGAATTTTAGTGTTTGCATAGTGGACAAAGCTGCATAGCTCAGAAGTCATGAATATAGAACAAATTGCCAGAGAGCTTCTATCCTTATATCCAGATTCTTAGCTATCTCTTTCTCCTTAATGATTCAGCGCATTCCAGAACAGAAACACCAATAAATCGTTAGGAATTCTGGGCAAGGTGCCAGAAGCCTTCAGAAGTGAATATGATTTGGCCTTATCACTCAAGACACATCCGTAACATCTGTGTCCCATTGAATTCTAACTCCTGTCTATTTCCTCATTCATTTAGTAGAAGGACTTGTAGAAATGCCAAGACAGGGCAACTAAGGCTATCCAATGAAGTTCGGGGAGATTTCATGGAAGCAATGAATGAGCTGAACTTGTAGGACTCTAGTAACTAGAAAATGATCAAAAGGATTCTGATTCCCGAGACAACATGGAGACCAGAAGCCATGGGGTAGCGTTGTGGCCTCTGGAGTAATCTTGTAGAATTTACAGCACACACTGATGGATTAGAACTTGAGGCAGAGAGTGAGTGCTAAGGAAGAACCATATCTCAAGCTTAGGTAGCTACAAGGATAAACCATTAGTGGACAGAGTTTTGAACAGGAAAGTGTGCTTAATTGTAGACATGCATAGTTAAGTTTTCTTAAGGTATTTGGTTTTAGATTCTCAATAAATAGCTGAGTATTTAGATTTGATCCACAACAAAATGCCCGCCTGGACAGATTGAGGTGAAAATGAAAACATATAGCATTTCAATTGACAAAGCTTTGAAATACCTTAAATTTTACACATTATGTATGTTGTAAAATAAATGTCACTACCTAGTTATGAAAATCAAACTTGTGCATAGTTATTTATATATCACATTCATTATATATAACAGATTGTACGTGTATTATTTATATAGAAGAATATATGGGTTATTTACAGTAAAAGCATATTGAGCTTTAAGCTATTAATATAGAAGGGAATTTTTAAGACTGGACTTACATGTAACTTTATCCATTACTTTTAAAAATACAGAGCTTTCAATGAATGATTATAACATTAGAGGGAGGACTTCTGGTGACTGAGAAAATGTCGTTTCAGCATTCCCATCTTTGATTATGTGTAACCATTTGCTCTCTTCTATGTCTGCCCAGATCCCAAATCATGACCCAGAGGATTATTTATGAATTAATGCCTAGGCCTTATAACAGGCTTATTCCCCAACTACCTCATAACTCAATTAACTTGTTTATATTAGTCTATGTCTGCCATGTGGCTGGTATTTCTCCCCAGTTTCATACATCCAACTTACTCCATAAATACCCTCATGCCTGACTCCTTCCCAGAATTCTTATCTCACTGGCAGGTTCCCACCTTTTGTTCTCTCCTGCCTTGCTATAGGCAGTGTAGCTCTTTATTGCATGGGGAATTCTCTTACATAGTGTACAAGAGAGATTATTACTACAATTGTGTCTGCTTCCTTTCCATGCATAGATATGTGCATGAACTTAGTATGGAAGTTGCAACTTTCTGAGGTGAAGCAAAGCCATTCTCTGGCCATTTCTTAGATGATTGGCTCATCTACTGTATTTGTTGGCTACTCTGTTGCTATGAGAAATACCATGACCATAAGAAATCAGGGAAAGAAAGGATTTATTTCCTCTTAAAGGTTGTAGCACATCATCTAGGGAAGCCAGGGAAAGTAGCTTGAGGAAGAAACAGAAGCAGAACTGAAGAGGAATACTGAGTCTCTTGCTACCCATGGCTTGTTCATACAGCCCAGAACCACCGGCCCTGGACTCTCACTGTGCAGTGTGCTGGATCCTCCACATCAACCACTAATCAAAAAAAACACCTCTGCAGATGGATGCAGTCACAGGCCCATCTGATGGAGGCAAGCATTGAGTGAAAGTTTCCTCTTCCCTAATGACTCTATATGTGTCAACTTGACACAAACTAACCAGCCATGCAGGTGTCTTGCCCTAATAGAAGAAGCACAAACCAAACTAGAATTAAATTTGAAATGGGTAAAACGTATAAGAGAAAGGATTTTTCCCATCATATAGTTCAGCTTCTTGTATAATAAAGAACTTTAATTATTTACTCATCTTGGGAAAATGTTGGAATACCTAATCTCATACCTAATAGAATGGTTAATTAAGTTTTCTTTCTTTGGTGTTTATAAACTGTGACCAAAAGTGGTTTGGCTTTGAGTTTCAGTTTTAATATCTGTGTGTGTTAATTGTAAATCAAATGCATTGCTTAAAATATCTTGCAATAGGCTTTAAAAGACAAGGTCTGTGTATCTGGTGCAGGTTAGTCATAATGTAGATGGTTAAAAGCAGGAAGTTCTGAGCAGACCCCAGCATTATTAGGACCATGTGACAAGCAAGTTCTAAATATATTCTTGATGTGAGATGAAATATTGTTGTCCTTTTCTAGTTTGGATCCTTGATCAGACATTAAAACATCCACAGTTCAAGGGAAAATCATTCCTTCCATAATTGTCTTCCTCTCGGCCACATGTATCCCAAGGATTGCAAAGTCTATAGAACAACCTTCATTTCAATTTTATGGGATATCACATAGTGGAAACATTTGAACAGCTCAAGAACAATGGTAATTCACTAGAAAAATCCATTGGAGAAATCAATGATAATTTGAGTTTCTCTGAGAAGCAATGAGAATACATCGAACAAACAATATTAGAGTCAGCTACCAGGAATGAAGATATTATTAGTGGTGTAACTAAATACAGTAAAAAATGTGGATTTTCTGGCCATGGCATTTGAACACTAGGAATCAGTCAGCATTCAAAGGATACCTTCATGTGCCAATGAAGAGTAAGAATTTTATGTCATGAAAATCAAAACAGTATGACTTTGCAGAGCCTTCTTTTCAATAGGTGGCATAGAAGCATACATTTGAATTGTTTTATATTGACGTTTTTCTTTAAATAAGCAAAAATAAGTATATTGCATGTCTATTTTTGAAAATTATACAAAATAGTGGGTTTCACCACAAGCCCTTCATATATACTTTGTATCGAGCCTCCAGTCTCTCCTTCCTCATCTTATGACTCTTTCAAACTGAGCCCCTGCTCTACTAAGCCACCATATTCTTCTATGCATTTTAAATATATTTTATAGACATTAGAAAATAAGATCAGCTAAAGTCATGAGACTTTTCCCTATTTGTGCGATGACGAATCTTGGTTGTCGAAAGACCTGGGTGGGAAGAGAGAATCTCAGTTGAGTAATTGCCTCCATCAGATTGGCCTGTGGGCATATCTGTGGGGTATTATCTTGTTTATTAATGATATAGGAGTGTTCAGCCCACTCTACACCATCCCACGCCTGGACAGTGGGACCTGTGTTGTATAAGAAATCTGGATTAGCACCAGCTTGTGGAGCTAATAGTAAACACTGTGTCTCTATTGGCTTCTACTTCAAGTTCCTGCTTTGGCCTCACAATGATGCCCTGCAGCCAGAATTTTAAAATAAACCACTCTTTTCCCAAGTTGCTCTAGATCAAGGTATTTATTATAGCCACAGAGAACAAACCAGGACAATTTGTTGCAAAGAAGAGTCTACTTTTATTACTTATTTTACTTGTTATATAATATCTACATTTTTAGTAATTAAAATTCTTATTAACTGATACATTAACGAATAGAAACAATGCATTATTGATGTGGTACCAGCCATGCGATGTTTTGATACGTGAACGTACAATGGCTAATTGGGCTAAGTATATCTATCTTCTTTTTAAAAATCAATTTTTCTTTGTTATAAAAATACTCAAAATCTATTTTTGTTTTCTAAATTTATATTTACTTATAACTTTTATTTTAACCTATACATAAAATGTAAAAGAATACATATTTATGAGCACAGAGTTATACTTTCAAGACTTGTACATGCATTGGAATCGGGTTAAATCTACGTTGTTTTTTTTTTTTAAATATCATCTCTATAAGTTAAAATGTGTAAAATCTTCTCTTCAGTCCCTTAAGATACACAATACACAACAGCTATCCTGAACATTTCTGTGTGCTTTAGCACACTAGCATTTAGGCTGTTTTCGTGTCTCGGGTCCTTCAGATAGTGCTACAGTGAGCACACGAAGTCTCTTTGTCATACTGATTTAATATCCTTATGATTAATAACTAATAGTGAGTTGCTGGATCACATGGATGTTCTATTTACCACTTTCTAAGGAACATTCATGCTGTATTCTGTGGAACTTGCAGCTGCATAATGGCTACATTGATTTTCATTCCCATGAACAGTGTACAAGTCTTCGCTTTCCTCAGTATGCTACCAAGAATTTATTCTCTTGGGTCTTTTTTGATAATTATCATTTGGAACCAAGGATGTAAATGGTTTTGACTTCTATTTACATGATAAATTATGATGTTGAACACCTTTATATAGATATGTTGGCAATGGCTTCTTTGGGGGAAATGCCTATGTATATTACCCATTTCTAAATTATATTTTTATTGACAATTTTATTATGATTTTTATATATTTTAAACACTAATGCTTTTGCATGTATAAGCTGCTAATACTTTCTCTCATGTTTCAGCTTCATTTTACACGGATTATTATTACTTTTCTGCATGTCAAGTTTTATTTTGTTGTAATACTCTTTCTCTTTTGCCCCATGACTTTGGGATGTCCTTTTTAAAAGGCTTTCATTTCAATATCCTGAAGCATTTCTCCATATTTTCATAGCTTATAATAATTTATATATGTTAGTCTATATGTTAATGAGGCAATTTTATAATTGACTAGAAGGAATCTGGTTTCATTCTTCTGCATGTAAATACCTAGTTTTACTCCCCTTCAACTACTCCTGAACATGAGATCTGCTCTTCAGTGGTTGATATACCCATTGCTATTCCATTGGAGAGAACTGATTTTCCCTCTCCCAGGAGGAGTAAATGACAGATCTGTTGCCAACCTTTACCGTAGTGGCTACATTTACATACATTTGCTCATTTGTGTTTTTAAAATACAGTAAGATAAAAGTTAAAAATAACTACCACATTGAAGCCAGACAAGTCAGACCAACAGAAGGAAAAGAGCTTAATTTTATCCAACAGAGAACGCTAACAGAAATATTCAGTGAAAGTAATAAATATGTTAATCCTCTATATTAAGAGTTGTTCCTGCTGGAGAATGAGAATTCTCAAGGCACAAAAAATATAGTCTAAAGGCCTAAAGTTTTTTTACACAGAATTATCTATGCATATATTTCTGATTATCTCCTAACTAAAAATGTAATTCTTATACAAGGCAATATTACAAGTATATTCTGAAGTATTCAAATAAGCAATAAATACCCCAATACAATTTTCAAAACTTTACTGGCCTTTCTATTTACAATCAGTGTGCTTTAAAATCTTAACTCCCGAATCCACCATCCAGTGCGGCTTTTCAGATTTCTTCTTATAACCCTGTCTGAGGTTATAAGATGTGATAAAACACCATGTCTAAGGATACTTATAGAATGAGTTTATTGGGGCATATAGTTCCAAGGGGGCTAAGAGATCATCATGACATAGAAAAAATGGTAAAATGTGGCAGGTAGATATAGCAGCTAGAGGAGCAAACCAAGAGTTCATATCTGGAGTTATAAGCAGGAAGCAGAGAGAATGAATGGGACATTATGTGGCACCTGAAACCCCAATGCCTTATCCCATTGTAGGACTTCCCCCAGCAAGGCTCCATCTTCTAAACCTACCTGAACAGCAATACTAACTGAGGACTATGTGTTCAAGTACCCCCAAATATGAAGGATACCTCATGCAAGCCACCGCAGTCCCTGCTCACTTAGGTGTGTAATGGATGGGTCTAGATCATTACAGAGATTGATGTTGCAGAAGGAGGGCCATTTTCAAGCTTTGGTGTATTATACGTATTGTATAGTACAGAATCCTAAACAAAGCAGCGAAAGTTTTTATAGTTGATTCAACCCACCCACTATACACCCACCCTGTTCAACTGCCTAAACACGCAGCCATTTCCCCTCCCTAGTCAGATTTAAGAGGAGGGAAAGTCAAGAGTGAGAAAAAGAAAGCACGTCCATATTTCTTTGTAAATTGATTATGGAAAAGTATCAGTAATTAAAGACATGGCTACCTTCTAGAAAATCTTCTTTTCTGTTTCACACTTTTTATGTTGATCTGAAATTATGACATAGGATCCCCGGGAGACACTGAAATGTTAAGTGCTCTTCTGTTTGTATGTGATGTCAGAAAAATGTATTCAATTGTTGCTGTTTATTGTTTTCTTGTTTAAGTGTATACACCAGTACTTTGCTACTGTGTGATGCAGATTTGGGCGATGGCTGGTATTGTAGTCGGCTATCAGTTCCTGTGATAAAGCAAAGCCCCAAAACAGCTTAGATGAGGAAAGGGTTTCCTTGGCTCATAGGCTACAGTCTATCATCGAATAAAGCCAAATGAAACAGAAACGTGGAAGGGACGTGGATGCAGAGACCATGGAGGAGAGCTGTTTATTGGCTTCTCTTCTTTAGCTCGCTCAGCTACCTTTGCGTCAGGTAATAGCACTGCTCAGTGTCCTAAAAATTTCTACATCAATTAGAAATTAAGAAAGTGAGTCATACTCATTCTCATAGTCCAGTCTAATTCAGTCTTCAGTTGAGGTTCGTGTTTGATTCTAGGTTTCCATCAAGTTGTCAGCTAAAGCTACTGATGACAACTCACTCCTTGTCAACTTTGACAGAAAAACACATCACGAGCAAAAGGGAAACCACAACTTTTCCTTTTGTGCTTGTTGCAAAGGTCCCGTGATGATGTCACAATATAAAATGATATTCAACTTTACCAATTCCCGCAGTCTCAAATTGTCAACACTTTAAAATTAAATGTCCAAGTTTCCTTTTAAAATCCAGTCTATTTTCTAGGAACTCTTGTAAACTCCAAAATAAACTACATATCTTCTCACTCTACAAAAGAAGTACCATACCAGAGTTAAACCAAAGCAAAGCAAAATCCAAATCTAACAGTACGTAGAGCTCAACGTCTGGCACCAGGAACTCGTTCATGATTTTCTGGGCTCCAGTGGGCTTAGGCAACACTACCTCTCGAGTTCAGTCATCTGCAACACACACAGTTTGTCTCAAAGGCTCAGACAAGCTGATTACCATGCCTGCTCCTGTTCTTTCTGAAGATTATGATTCCTATAATCTTCAATATGCTGGGAATTCCACTCCAACTGAGGCTTTACCTTCAGTAATGGTCTTTCCTGTTGTCCCTTCAGAGAATCTCTCATCCTGAAACACAGTGCCAAGGGTTGGCCGCTCTCCATAACCCCTTCATGCCTTTAAAAGAAATATCTGAGAAAAATCTTACATATTTCCAGGTTCAGCCTCCAGCTTGAAATGCAGCCTTGGCTCCTTTGGACCACAGCTTCTGTGTGCTGACCCTGAGGAAATAATTCTCAGAAGATTTTGCCTTGATGATACTGACCTCTTATTAATGAGCTGATTTTTTTTTAGCACTAGCTAACGAACTTCCATTGCCCTGGTAAAGCAAAGTTTCACTTCAGTTATTCTGTTCCCTTACTAATTGCAGCGGCTTCTTCAGCCTCCACTAATCAGAAACCAGAGTCTTCATTCAAAAATCACACAACCAGAGCTTTGGCTTCCATTGGCAACTTCATAAGCCAGGCCTCCTTTGTTTGAGTTTCTCTCAGCACTCTTATGTTCCAAGCTCCCACAAGAACTCATTAAGCTCTGAGCACTCGACAGTTTTTTCAGCCTAAAATTCCAGACACTCCCACAGTCCTCTCCCAAAACAAGGTGGTTGGCCAGGTTCGTCACAGCAAGACCCCACTCTAGTGTTAGTTTCTGTTCTAGTTGTCACAGTGAAATAATGACCAACGGCAACTTGTGGGAAAAATAAAGATTTGACTTACAGGTTATAGCTTACCATCGGGAGACACAAAGCAAGAAGCCTACAGCAGAAATAAAAGTAGAGTCCCTGAAGGGATGCTGCTTGCTGACTTGCTCATTCTGGCTTGCTCAACGTGCTTTCTTACACCACGGCATACCACCTGCCTGGCGTCTACCACTCACAGTGGGCTGGGCACTTGTATAAGCAATTAGCAATTTAAAAACTTCCATAGATATGCCTAACCTGACCTGAACAATGCTTCAGTCAAGGTTCCCTCTTCCAGCGTGATTCAGCATTTGTGTCAGGTTGAGAGCTAAAGCTTGCTATTATAGATGGTCAGAGGCTCACTAGGAATAGGTTGGTTTGTTGGGCCTTAGGTAAAGTTCAGGCCAAGATAATGATACACTGGATGATATTATATTCTGATTTATTTAGGAGGCTTTTGCATCCCCAACTTTACTATTAGCTGAAGGAAAGAAAGAAATGAATTAAGTTGTTCCCAGATTAATGTACAAGTTTCTAGGGTCCTACGTGCCTTGATTATTACTTGACTTTATTAAGCAATCAGTGAGGAGTTTGAGATTTCCAAAACCTGCTCTCTTTTTAAAGGCGCATTACTTCTAATCTAGTCTTGGTTCAAGCTCATCTCTGCATCTCAATAAGGGAGACAGAGCAACTTCTTGATTAGCTCCATTTCTAACTCTATCCATCACGTTTAACCCCAGCTCCTCTTCTGCTGCCTTAGGGTACAAGTATGTACTGCCTGTGAGAGCCAAGGAAAAGGGACCTCACGTGTGCCTACTGCTCACTTCGGAAAAAATTGCAACCTTGGTTAATGAGAGCATACGTTGGGGGGAAATGCCCCTTTCTTTCCATCTTGCATTTGTTTTCCAGAGTTCAGTGTTTGACCTGCTGGGAGTATCATACCCCACTGCTGTCCTAGTTAGGCCTGCCCACCCCACCCCATCCCCACCTCTCCTGTCATCAACAGTTCACCTCTAGAGAAGCCTCTGAACTAACGTGTCACACTACAATATATGTAGCTTGTAAGCACAACATGTTTGTCTGCTCAGGATAATGTGCTTTAAAAGAAATAGTTTGAATGCCTAGCTAGTTAGAAAAGTAGGAGGGCTTAATGGGAAGGGCTGCAGCCTTGGTCGTCATCCTGACTCTATTAATTCCTCAATTTCCTCCTCTGTATAAACACATAATAGAGGTTACATTTCAGGACTCTTACCACGGCTCAATTAGATGAGCTATCTGAAGTACCTCATGCAGGATATATTGTTAGAAGTTCCTAAATGCCACAAGAAATTGACACTTAAGACAGAGGTACAATCTTGTGTACTTTGTCAGTAAGGAAGGAAGATATTTTGAGGCAGCAATCCTGTGGTTATTCTCATGTGTCATTTCGACTTAATGCATGAATCCTCACAGTTATTCTCCAAAGAGATTTATAGAAAGTTAGGAACTACATTGACGGACGCTCCCCCTTTTCCTCTGCAATTTTAACAATTGCTTTTTCTACCTGCTTGTAGAATGAATCTTATTATTTCGGCCTCAAAAAGGCAAGTTAAATGTCAGCAAGAGATTAACTTTATTATATGAAGTCAGAGAAGATCCCAAGGCTAATAAAACATGACATGGCGGTGTCTGCTCTCTATGATGCTAAGCTCCTCCCTGCCTAGCACCACTTCGCACACCGGAACAGTAAGATGAGTGAGAACACCCAGGATTCACAGCTTCCACCACAAAGAAAACCCATTATCATGTCCAAATAAAGGAATGGCTGGTGGTGAAGGTCAGCTCCAGGGCTCCAATCTTACCTTTGCCTTGTGGATTGGAGAGAAACAAAGCCATACAGATGTGAGCTAAGATACCCACAGCTGTGAACATCTAAGAAATACTGACACAATAGCAGAGGTTGATATTCTGTATTTAGCTTTACATTTTTTTTTTCATTTTGATCAGGGGCTCTTTAATAAAAGCAATAGTAACACTGGGGGACAGATAGCTACTCCCCAATGGATGCTTTGTCTTCCACATTATTTGAAAATGGTTCTGTTAATATCTCCTAGATTAAACCTTTGCATTTCATAGTACCTTACCTATTTTATATAGACTCATCTAACTAGTAATAATAGCCGATGCATTAAGTCTTGAATATAAAATATAACTAATAAATAAACAATGGTGTATCGTTTTCTCAAGAGAAATCAATCTTCCTGACTGTCGATTACACAAAGATACATGAAGAGCCTTTATTATTAAATTCTAAGCTATGGTTAACACAACGTTACTAATTTAATCTTTGCTCTTAGAAATAGCTTAAAATTTATTAGTCTACTTCACAGCCTTATTAAACAGAATATAGTGTGCTGAATTGAACAATTGGTATACTCTCTGATGACTGGGATCCTTTAATTTCTTTAACATTACTATCTTTGTACCTGATGCTACCACAGACGTAAAGCAACAAGAAATAGGAGAACTCAGAAGCAACCACTAAATATTCTTTGGAATACAATTCTATTCTTATTGCCAGTTTCTCTTCAAATATCTTTATTTCTGTGAATCAATTGCAAAAGAAACAAAATTGCTGTAGCATTTTCTTGAAGTACTATATCTGATCTGAAATGAACCTGGGCTCTCTAGACATGTTTTGGTTTCAAAGCCCATGTCCTTGTTTTCCTGGCTGCTTAAGGATCATAGGCTAGCAAGTAGGAGCAAAACGATAAGATGATTTTCTTTAGAAAAGTATTTATGGACCATCCCTGTCTAACATTCCCTTACCTTCTTGAATATTGTTACCTTACATTTACTTTCAACTTTAAGCTATGTTTTATGTTAATATTGAACTTATATCTTTCAACTTCTAAAGCTGTATTTTATTGACAAGGCAAATTTTATGGCTACCCATTACTGTTGGTATATGACCAAGAGGATGCGCACTGTTCTTATCATTGCAGCCATGGCCTTTCATGGAGTGTCGATGTGTTTCTCCGAGTCCTCTGTCCCATCACCTAGAATTCCATCCAACCTACTTTCTTTCTCATAATGCAATCTGTTTTATTCTCAATCTGTTCCATTCTCTATTCTCTTAACTTGTGCATTGATATATCCAAGAATGTTGACCTTGTCATCTCCATCCCAAACTACAGTGTCAATAAGGGTGCAGAGGGTACCTGGAAGAGAATGGGGGACAAGAGACATGAAGAAGGATGCCAAGACAAGAGTCTGATCAAGGCGACAATTTTGTTTTTTCCCAAGGCTGAATTTATACCAAAACAGGGGTAACAGAAGGAGGGGAGAAGTGTGAAACATTTACACAGGCCAAGGACACAGTATTTGTGTGGTCAGCTGATGTCAACTGGATTTCAGAACAGTCACCAGTTTGTCATATCTATTAGTCAGCAGGATGTTGGTTTTTCAGAAAGGTTACAGGTCACATTGGGCATCTTGACATCAGATGTATTTCTCACCAAGGTCAGAACTTTATCATATCATTATCCATCCTGACCACCAGATTTCTGCAGGTGGCTGGGGATTTTCCATTAATCCGGTCATACTTAACTCTAACCATAATATTAACATCAATAATGGAGGGTTTCAAGGGCATCACTCCCAACACTACAGGGCATATTATTTTGCATTCATAACAATACTAGGGCATATTCTATCACTCATTGCTCACTGTGATGCCATTTGTTGTTTAATTTTCTGTTCCTGTGTGTGGACCATATGCTCAGGATGACATTCCTACCTATTGGATTTGTATTTTATACTTAGCAGCATCTTGAATAAAAACTTAAAACCTTCAGGTAATACACTACTCTGAATTACGTAATTCTCAAGGAGTAAGGATGGGTTTAATATTTGCTACCACTAGGTAATGAAGCAATCGGCCCTTAACCTTTGCTTAGCAGAACCACTCTGTCGTTTGTTGGTATTGGCAAGAAGTTAGATTTTTGCTTCACCCAAAGTAGGTTTTATTCACCCATAGCAACTCCAGAACCCGGAAAGGTTCAGAGCAGTTTTATGTGTTTGATTCTTCTCTGCATGTGGGAAACTACCACCAAGTGAGAACCTTCCATCACTCTAAAGATTGTCTTGGGAAGCATTATAGAATAACTTGTTGGTAACTTAGAATACATGAACCTCATCCCTCCTGAATAACTCAGTGATTGGTGCAGCCTTTGTCTGCATGTTCCAACTGCCCAACTGTGAAGTGTTATGTAATTAAAAGGAGCCATTCCTATCATTCTTCTCAAAAGTACCTCGGCTCCAATGTGTCTTTGATAGCAGAACTGGAAGAAAAGATATACTGCTCAACGTTAAATGCTGAGTTCTGCCAAAAATAACAAACTACACTTCTCCCTATAGTGATCCTGCTATATTCATTTACAAACTATTTTTCCCATAAACATTATAGATAATTTCTTTTATATATTAAAAAAATAAAATGTGCTGTGGTGTGTGTGTTGGGGTCCATGTGGTTCTGCATCCTCCATTTCCTCCTTCAGGGTATCGAGACTCTGCTGCACACCAGGCTGGAAGGGAAGCAGAGTTTGGACTGGATGGAGTCTGCAGCAGTGATGGGGCGGGGGTATTCTCTGAGGATTTTAGTGAAACCGCTCTCTTTGAAGATTTTAGCTCGTAGGCATGTACTTTATTAGGGGTGAACCTGTGCTGTCTATGAATTTTGGAGAGTGGAAGGGAGATTTTCTTTTTTTTTTTTTTTTTTTTTTTTTTTGGTTCTTTTTTTCGGAGCTGGGGACCTAACCCAGGGCCTTGCGCTTCCCTTCTACCACTGAGCTAAATCCCCAACCCCGAAGGAGATTTTCTTAGGGTGAGGTTTCATTGGCTATTATTTATAGTACTGAGATGGCTGGTTTGTATGCAGAGGCAAGCAGGAAATCCCAGGTACTTGCTGGAAAGTTCTTATCAGGAAAGAGGAAGATGAACATGTGGGTTTGCCAAAGACTATGTGACATTCCTTAGGTAGAAGATTTAGGGTCAGGCTCCAAAAATCAGGCAGAGAAGGGGCAACAGCCCTGCTGATAAAGGGAGGCCTCCATTTTGCTTAGAACTCAGAGGAGCTATCTAGACATGGTAGACTGCAGCCTGAATTAGTGGGGTTTCCATACAGGGTGGCCAATGAATCACATTTCAATTCAGACTCACTTATTAACTACTAGTTGTTGTTGTTGTTGTTGTTGTTGTTGTTCTCCTTCTTCCTTTTTATTTATTTATTTGTTTATTCACTTTACATCCTGGTCACAGACCCCTTCCTCCCTCCCTCCTCTCCTTCCAATCCTACCATCACAGACCCATCTGCCCACTTCTCCTCAAAGAAGGAGAAGCCCTCCATGATGGCACATCAAGTCCTACCATGACTAAGTACATCTTCTCTCACTGAGGCTAGACAAGGTAGCTCAGCCTGAGAAAATAGATCCAAAGGCAGGCAACAAAGTCAGACACAACCCCAACTCAATTGTTAGGGGACCCACATAAAGACCAAGCTGCACATCTGCTACAAATGTGAAGGGGCCTAGGTCCAGACCATGCATGCTCTTTGGTTGGTGGTTCAGTCTTTGTGAGTCCCCATGGCCCCTCTTAATGAGCTCTGTAGGTCCTCTTGTGATGTCCTTAACCCCTCCAGCTTCCTCGATCCTTCACCCCAACTCCTCCAGAAGTCTCCCAGAGCCTTTTCTAATGTTTGGGTGTGAGTATCTTCTGCTTCCATCAGCTGCTGGATGAAGCCTCGGAGAAGACTCCTATACCAACCATAGCATCAGGAGTTGGCTCTCTCCCATGGGGTAGGTCTCAAGTTGGACAAGTCATTTGTTGACCATTTCCTCAATTTCTACTTCATCTTTACCCCTGCACATCTTGTAGGCAGGACAATTTATGGGCTAACGATTTTGTGCATGGGTTCCCTCCACTGGAAGTCACACCTGGCTACAGGAGGTGGCCAGTTCAGCATCCATATCCCTAGCTGCTAGGAGTCTCACCTAGGATCACACCATAAGTTCCTGGGATTCTCCCCTCTCCCATATCTCAGGCTCATCCCAGAAATGTACCCTCAACAGCTTCTGTTCTCTATCCCTGACCTCTCCCCACCCTGCTCTCCCCATACCTAATTCCCACATTTTTCCCCTTCCCTACTCTCCTATCCAGTACTCTCCCTACATCTACCTTTGATGTCTATTTTATATCCCCTTTAGAATCAAAATCAAGTATCCTCCCTGCACCTTCCTTGTTACTTCTTTGGGTCTGTAGAATGTAGCTTGGCTATCCTGGACTTTATGGATAAAATCCACTAGTAAGTGAGCACATAACATGCATGTCTTTCTGGGTCTGGGTTATACCCACTCAGCTCAAAGTGTGTCCTGTCTACAAGATACCCAAACATTAGACAGAGCTCTAGGAGACTTCTGGAGGAGGTGGGGAAAGAATCTTTCTAGTTCCATTCATTTACCTGCAAAATTCACGATGTCTGTTTTTAATAGTGAGTAGTATTCTATGGTGTAAATGTACCACATTTTTATATCTATCTTCAGTTGAGTGATATCTAGGCAGTTTCCAGTAGGATGTGAACTTTATGCCTCTGGCCATCATGAATAAATCTGCTATAAAGATAGATAGTTAAGCAAGCTCCTTTGTGGTATACTAGAACATTTTTTGGGTATATACTCAGGAGTGGTGTTTCTGAGTCTTTAGGTAGAACTATTCCCAGTTATCACATTGATTTCCAAAGTGATTATACAAGTTTAAACTCCTATCAGCAATAGAGAAGTATTCCCCTTTCTCCACAACCTGGATATCATGTGCTGTCACTTGAGTTTTGATCTTAACCATTCTGATGGATATAAGATAGAATCTTAACAGTTGTTGTGATTTGAATTTCCTTGATGACAAAAGATGTTGAGCATTAAGATTTCTAATAAATCCATGTTGAGAATTCTGTTTAGTTCTGTACCCCATTTTTAATTGAGTTATTTGATTTGTTGATGTCTAATTTCTTGAGTTCTTTACATATTTGGGATATTAGTGCTCTGTCTGATGTAGGGTTCATGAAGATAATTTTCCACTCTATAGAATACCATTTTGTCCCATTGATAGTGTTCCCAGCCTTATAGAAACTTTTCAGTTTCATGAAATCCCATTTGTTGATTGCCAATCTTAGCATCTGTGCTATTGGCACTCTCTTATTCTTACTTTAAAACATATGTTTCAAAATCACAAAATATAAAAAAGTTTAGCGTCGAGGAGTTGTAATATAAGCCATTTTTTAAAAAGTACACATAGATGTACCAAAGAAAGACAATATTTAAAAGGTAGCAAACTATTATGAAGGGCATCGTTTCCCTAATTCTCAGCCTGTTTATCCTTTGAGTAGAGGAAGGTTACTGATTTGTTTGAGCAATTTTACATCCAACCACTTTGCTGAAGTTGTTGCAGGTTTAGGAGTTTTCTGGTGAAATTTCTGGGATCACTTAAGTATATTATCTTATCATCTGCAAAATGTGATATTTTTGACTTCTTTCTTTTCAATTTGTATCCCTTTGACCGACTTTTGTTGTCTAGTTGCTCAGGCTAGGGCTTTGAGTACTATATTGAATAAGTAGGGAGAAAGTAGGCAGCCTTGTCTAGTCCATGATTTTAGTAGGATTGCTTCAAGTTTCTCTCCATCTGGTTTGATGGTGACTTCTGGTTTGCTGTATATGGCTTTTACTATGTTTAGGTGTGGGCCGTGAATTTCTGATCTTTCCAAGACTTTTACCATGAAGGGTGTTGAATTTTGTCAAATGCTTTCTCAGCATCTAATGAGATGATCATGTGTTTTTTCCTTTTGAGTTTGTTTGTATAGTGGATTGCGTTGATGGATTTCCATATACTGAACCATCCATGTATCCCTGAGATGAGGCCTACTTGATAATGATGGATGATCATTTTGATGTGTTCTTGGATTCAGTTTGTGAGAATTTTATTGGGTATTTTCGTGTCAATATTCATAATTGAAATTGGTCTGAACTTCTCTTTCTTTGTTGAGTCTTTGTGTGGTTTAGGTATAAGCTTAACTGTGGCTTCATAGAACGAATTGACTAATGTGCCTTCTGTTTCTATTTTGTGGTGACAACCTTCACAAAAGTCACAAATAATATAAAATACCTTGGTGCAACTCTAACCAAGCAAGTGAAAGATCTCTATGACAAGAATGTCAAACCTCTGAAGAAAGAAATCAAAGAAGATCTCAGAAGATGGAATGATCTCCCATGCTCATGGATTGGCAGGATTAATATAGTAAAAATGGCCATCTTGCTGAAAGGAATCTACAGATTCAATGCAATCCCCATCACAATTCCAACTCAATTCTTCATAGAGCTAGAAAGAGCAATTTGCAAATTCATTTGGAATAACAAAAAACCCAGGGTAGCAAAAATTATTCTCAACAATAAAAGAACTTCTGGGGGAATTACCATCCCTAATCTCAAACTGTATTACAGAGCAATAGTGATAAAAACTGTATGATATTGGTACAGAGAAAAGCAGGCAGATCAATGAAATAGAACTGAAGACCCAGAAATGAACCCACACCCCTATGATCACAAAGGAACTAAAATCATCCAGTGAAAAACAGACAGTATTTTTAACAAATGGTGCTGGTTTAACTAGAGATCAGCATGTAGAAGAATGCAAGTGGATCCATTTCCTTTTATTCTTTTTCCTTTCTTTTCTTTTGGATATTTTTAAATTACATTTCAAATGTTGTTCCCTTTCCTGGATTCCCGTCCAAAAGTCCCCTATCCTGTCTGCCCTCCTCCTTCTTCTATGAGGGTGTTTCCCCCCCCAACAACCCACCCCTTCCTGCCTCCCCACCCTGACATTACCCTACACTGGGGAGTCCAGCCTTGGCAGGACCAAGGGCTTCTCCTCCCGTTGGTGTCTAACAAAGCCATTCTCTGCTACATATGCAGCTGGAGCCATGTGTACTCCATGTGTAGTCTTTGGGTAGTGGTTTAGTCCTGGGAGCTCTGGTTGGTTGGTATTGTTGTTTTATGGGGTTTTGCAAGCCCCTTCAGTTCTTTCAATCCTTTCTCTCACTTCTCCAATGGGGACTCTGTTCTCCATTCAGTGATTTGCTACTAGCATCCACCTCTATATTTGTCATGCTCTGGCAGAGCCTCTCAGGAGACTGCTATATCAGGCTCCTGTTAGCATGCACTTCTTGTCTTTAAAAATACTGTCTAGGTTTGGTGGCTGTATATATATGGGCTGGATCCCCAGGTAAGGCAGGCTCTGAATGGCCATTTCTTCAGTCTCTGCTCCAAATTTTGTTTCCATATCTCCTCCCATGAATATTTTTGTTCCCCCTTCTAAGAAGGACTGAAGCATCTGCACTTTGGTAGTTTTTCTCCTTGAGCTTCATGTGGGCTGTGGATTAAATCTTGGGTAATTTGAGCTTTTGGGCTAATATTCACTTATCAATGAGTACCTACCATGTGTGGGTTTTGTTTTGTTTTTGTTTTTTTTGTGATTGGTTTACTTCACTCAGGATAATATTTTCTAGCTCTATCCATTTGCCTAAGAATTTCATGAAGTCATTGTTTTATAGCTGAGTAGTGCCCTATTGTGTGGGTGTACCACATTTTCTGTATCCATTCCTCTGTTGAAGAGCATCTGGGTCCTTTCAGCTTCTGGCTATTATGAATAAGGTTGCTGTGAATGCTTTATACAAATCTCAAGTCCACGTAGATCAAGAACCTCCACATAAAACCAGTTACACTCAACCTAATAGAAGTGAAAATGGGGAAGAGCCTAGAACACATAGGCACAGGAGAAAGTTTCCTGGACAGAACCCCAATGGATTATGCTCTAAGATCAAGAATCAACAAATGGGACCTCAAAAAACTGCAAAGCTTCTGTAAGGCAAAGGACAAAATGGCAACTAACAGATTGGGAAAAGATCTTTACTAATTGTATAGCTGATAGAAGGCTAATATCCAATGTGTACAAAGAACTCAAGAAGTTAGACTCTAGAGAATCAAATAACCCTATTTTAAAAATGGGGTACAAGGCTAAACAAAGAATTCTCAACTGAGAAACCTTGAATGACTGAGAAACACTTAAAGAAATGTTTACGATCCTTAGATATCAGGGAAATGCAAATCAAAACAACCCTGAGATTCCACCTCACACCAGTCAGAATGGCTAAGATCAAAAACTCAGGTGATAGCAGGTGCTGGTGAGGATGTGGAGAAAGAGGAACACTCCTCCATTGCTAGTTGGATTGCAAGCTGGTACAACCACTGTGGAAATCACTCTGGCTGTTCTTCAGAAAACTCAACATAGTACTGTGTGAGGACCTAGCTATACCACTCCTGGGTATATACCCAAAAGATGCTCCAACATATAACAAGGACACATGCTCCACTATGTTCATAGCATCTTTATTTATAATAGCCAGAAGCTGGAAAGAACCTGATGCTTTTCAACAGAGGAATGGATACAGAAAATGTGGTACATTTGCACAATGGAGTACTACTCAGCTACCAAAAAAATGAATTTATGAAATTCTCAGGCAAATGAATGGAGCTAGAAAACATCATCCTGAGTGAGGTAACCTAATCACAAAATGCGTGCGTGTGCGCGCCTGCATGCGTGCGCGCGCGCGCACACACACACACACACACACACACACACACACACATGGTATACACTCACTGATAACTGGATATTAGCCCAAAAGCTTGGATTACCCAAGATACAATCCACAGACTGCATGAAGTTCAAAAGGAAGACTAACGTGTGAATGCTTCATTCCTTCTTGGAAGGGGAACAAAATATGCACAGGAGAAGAAAACGGAGACAAAGTTTGCAGCAGAGACTGAAGAAGTGGCCATTGAGAGCCTGCCCCACCTGGGCCAGTACATATACAGTCACCAAACCCAGGGAACAATGAAGATGCCAAGAAAGTTCATGCTGACAGGAGCCTGATATAGCTGTCTCCAGAAAGGCTCTGCCAGAGCTCTACTGATACTGATGAGGATACTTACAGCTGACCATTGGACTAAGAATAGGATCCCCAGTGGAGGAGTTAGAGAAAGGCGTGAAGGATCTGAAGAGGTTTACAAACCCATAGGAAAAACAACAATATCAACCAACCAGATCTCCTAGATCTCCCAGGGACTAAACCGTCAACCGAAGAGTACACATGTAGTGACCAGTGACTCCAGTCACATACTTAGCAGAGGATGGCCTTATTGGGCATCAATGGGAGGAGAGGCCCTTGGTCCTGCTAAGGCTTGATGCCCCTCTGTAGGGGAATGCCAGGACAGGGAGGCTGGAGGAAATGCGTGGGTAGGTGAAGGAGCACACTCATAGAAGCAGGGAGAGGGGGGATGGGATAGGGAGTTTCCAGAGGGAAAACCAGGAAAGGGGAAAACATAGAGTGTAAATAAAAAAATTCAATAAAAGAGAAAAAAGGTAGCAGAGACTTTGAAATTTAGCTCATAAGCCCTCTCATTATTTCAGGTTATGTGTAAGCTCAGACCTTGTGCTATAATATGACATTTCTCAAGTCTCCTGTAGCCAAGAGAGAAATAGATAAGGACAGAAATAATCCCCTAATGATGAAATTAATGCATTGTCAAGTTTGGCTAGTCTAGCAGTTTCCATGTTTCAAAGATAAATATAAACATGCTAATCAGGTCTCAAAGCCACACCTCTGCCACACATATAGACTATTGACACTATTGACACTATTGACACTATTGAATTCTCTGACATGCATGCGCACATGAGTGCATGTGTGGGTGCGTGTGTCTGTTTGTGTGTTTTCTTTTTCATGCTTCCAAATATATGGCTAGATTTTTTATTATTTATAGATTTTTTTGAGATCACAATTTGATTACAGAATTTCTCTCAACCTTTTCCTTCCTTCAATCTCTCTCCCATAAGCACCTGCCAACTCTTCTTCAAATATGTGGTCTCTATTATTATTTGATCATTGTTATTTTATGAATATATGTACATATATGCATCTATCTCTACATATAACTTGTGAAGTACATATAACACTACCTGCATGTACATTTTCAGGGCTAATCATCTGACACTGGACAAGCAATTGGTATGCTCTTCCGTGGGAAATGTCTCCTCTTGCATTTCCAGCTCTTCTCAGTCACGTATAGTTATTTGTACAGATTTCTCTTCGTGGCAAGCTCCTTCAGGTTACCAACCATTGTCATTACTGAGGTATCAGTAATTTCTCTCTTTAAACTACACTGTTTAGAAAACATGGCAATTTTGATTTCCACTAACAATGCAAGTTTCTGATTTATTTATTCATAAGACAAACTCATGTAATGGGAAGGATGCTCAAGTGATCATTATGTTGCAAATAACCAGTAAGTAGGGACATTTACAAATGGATTTTAATTTCTTTTCATAGAGTTTGATTTCTCATTAATTTTTTTCATAAAAATCATCTTTTATTCAGGCAATGTTTTGTGCTTACAGCATATTCGGCCTCAGGGATATAGAAATTCATCCAGGGGTTTCTGCTGGGCAGTTTGAGTTGTCTACTCCATTAGGTCAGCTGGGGTCAAGAGAGCATCAGAAAGGGAAGGCAGAGTATCAAATGGTTGTTTGTATAGGCCTTCTTTTGTCTACAGTAAAATAGTTATTCTTCAAAGAATAGCCATAATTTTCAAATGATTACGACCCAAAGTAGCTAGGTAAATGCTACAAATACAAGCTAACAAGCACGCTAAATGGGATACAGCTAGACACATCCTGAATAACTGTTTATTGCTTTTTTTAGCACTCACAGGAGTGAAAGTCTGTGCACATGCATGTGTTCACGTGCACACACACACACACATACACCACACACACCTCACTTCCTTCTAAACATATAATAACCCTTGAATTAGGCTCCAGTTTGGAAAAAAATAAAAATCTGCTGGTTAACTTTATGTTAAAATAACATTTAAATGTTTTCTTTTTAAATTGATAAAATTGTTTTCTATAAAATATAGTTTTCATTCCCACCATCCAACACACCCAAATTTATGTTCTTCGTATTTGATTTTCAACAACCAAAATCCAATAAGCAAGAAATGAAAACAAACAAAAAAAGCACAAAACCACACGTAAACATAAAAACAAAAATCAAAATAAACAAGCAAAAGATCAATAAGACAAACAAACAACATTGCCCCCTCTCCCAAAAAAAATGAAACAAACAAACAAAAACCATTGAGTTGGCTTTGCATTTGTCAAACACTCCTGGGCATTGAGCCTGACCTGAATTGAGGTTGATATATTCAGTGATTCTACATAGCTTCTTGGTTTAGGGTGAGAGACTCACATTCTCCTCTCAGTTCTGGGACCCTGTCTGGGTTAAAAAAGTACAATCGTGTGTGTTATCCCAGTCACTTTGCGTTCATATATGCATCAGTCCTATTG